>NC_071269.1:16285574-16445574 GCF_023375685.1 Ictalurus furcatus | reverse complement strand
GAAACACTTAGGAAATTGTCATTAATGTCAATGTGGCATTTGTAAGTTGGTTTCCTGATGGTAAAGTGTACATGCGGCTCTACCAGGGTCTCCAGGGGTCACTGCAGCCTGGAGTCTCCTATTTGCTGCTGATCTGGCAGGATGGAGAGCTGAGCTGAGAAACGACACTTCTGTTCTTCTCCATGGAAGGCTGCATCTTCTCTGGGACTGAGTGTGTACTTGACACTGAGACAGGAAGTTGATGGCCTCCTGCACACACCTGCTGTAGCCTTCATCAGCTTCAGTGGAGCAGCTCGACTTCTTGTGTGACTGCTGCTGCTGTCTCAGGAAAAAAACTGTCATCTCCAGGATGTCGGCTTTCTCCTGTCTAGAATCAGGCTGTTGCTTTAGGAATTCTCCACCCAGAAGAGACTTGTGCTTCTCAATGCTGCTGTTGATGTACATTCTCTATGCATCTTCGCCAATATTGGCTTTCTCAGCTACAGACAGAACAGAAATATTTGTTAAAACACTGTTCAACTAAATAACTATTCAAAGATTAATCAAATATGAAATGAAATTGTAAACAATATCATGGTTTAGTATATTTACCTTATTAGTAAGTGGAAGAAGGTGGTTGGAGTTGATCATTGATGCAGTGATTGTAGGAGCCATGGCTGTGTTTCTTCTGTTAGCTCTCTGTGAGGAGAAGATCTGAGCTGTGCTGAGCTCTCTCTCACTCCCTCCTCTATTTATACTCTCTAATCTCCATATGAATGTGTGAGTCCTGGGTTTGCTGGACGTTCTCACAGTCTGCAGCCAATAGGGGAGCCTGGATGAGACTAAAGACCAGAGGACCGGCCACATGCTCAATGAAATATGTATTACTCAGGAAACAATGAGTCCATCTCTGAGCAGCAGGTGGAGGAGTGTCTAAGAGAGAGAGGTCTTTGGGAAAGTGGAGACCTTGACTGAAAAGCAGCTCTGTCACATTATAGGCACGTGCCATGACAGCACACGTGTCACTCATATGGTTTAAATTGTAATGTCATAAATTTGTAATATCACACATGTAAAATGTTTGTTCATAAAACCAAGTCAATTTCCTTAATTCCTTAAGCTATATGTTGTTGTTGTTTTTTTATTTCACAGAATATGAACAATTCTACAAATGTGAATAGTTTGGTACATCATGCTAAGTGAAATATCTGCATTCAGTAGATTTGGGTAAAGCAGGTCTAAATGACTGAGATTAGAACACATACGTACCACATAATTGGATAAACCCAATGGAACTTGTGGAAAGGAAAAGTGACAATAATGTCTTTTTAAATTTTCTGAAAATTGCATACAACTTTGGTTTTGTTTGTTAAAAACAGATATTTTGACAAGTTAAAAATAAGTTCCTAAATATCTACATTTATAATGCATGCATAATTGTGGATAAATTGATGGTTAACATTTTAAATAGTCTCTAATAGAGCTTCCTGCTGCATAGCTCTGTTTTGTCACTCTCTCCTGCAGACAGAAATTAAATTTTATGTTTGTGAGCAAGTGAAAAGCACACATCTATACATACTGTTTAATCCTGAGGGTCTCTACTGAGTTCTTTAGACATGTGGTCCACTTAATAAGGCACATATCTATTCAGCTCTGGTGAATAGGGAGATTGTGGGAAAGCTCTGGAGCATGCAGTCTCGTACTGTATTAGTCATCTAGCACTGACTTCAATTGTATGCACACTTTATGTACTTACTGCTGTGGTGATAGGTCTAGGTCCTGCTGGAATCTTGCAACCTGCTTTGACATGAAGATTCTTATTTACATCATTCAGCAAAGACTGGGATATTTAATGGCAAAATACTCTTTCTCAAAACTGTCCATATAGCTTTTCAATGTGTCTGTAAGTAACTTCAAACAGTTACTCATTAACCATTTAACTTTGGATTCTAATTTCTTGTTCAAAATATTTGACTGATGATATTTGCACATGTGTATTGTGAATCATAGAGTGAACATCAGAATATTCACTTTCCCACACACTCTCTACCACATACACCCAGCTGTCCACCTGCTGCTCAGAGATGGATTCATTGTTTCCTGAGTAATACACAGTTCATTGAGCATGTGGCCGGTCCTCTGGCCTTTAGCCCCATCTGAGCTCTCCTATTGGCTGCAGACTTGAGAACCTCCAGCAAACCCAGGACTCACACATTCATATGGAGATTAGAGAGTATAAATAGAGGAGGGAGTGAGAGAGAGCTCAGCACAGCTCAGATCTTCTCCTCACAGAGAGCTAACAGAAGAAACACAGTCGTGGCTCCTACAATCACTGCATCAATGATCAACTCCAACCACCTTCTTCCACTTACTAATAAGGTAAATATATAAACCATGATATTGTGTATAGCTTCATTTTATGTTTGAGTAACATTTCAATAGTTATTTAGTTGAACAGTGTTTTAACAAATACTTTTGTTCTGTCTGTAGCTGAGAAAGCCAATAGTGGAGAAGATGCGAAGAGAACGTGCATCAACAGCAGCATTGAGAAGCTCAAGTCTCTGCTGGGTGGAGAACTCCTAAAGCAACAGCCTGATTCCAGACAGGAGAAAGCCGACATCCTGGAGATGACAGTTTATTTCCTGAGACAGCAGCAGCAGTCACACAAGAAGTCGAGCTGCTCCACTGAAGCTGATGAAGGCTACAGCAGGTGTGTGCAGGAGGCCATCAACTTCCTGTCTCAGTGTCAAGTACACACTCAGTCCCAGAAAAGAGTGCTGACCCACTTCCTGACCATGCAGCCTTCCATGGAGAAGAGCAGAAGTGTCATTCCTCAGCTCAGCTCTCCATCCTGCCAGATCAGCAGCAAATAGGAGACTCCAGGCTGCAGTGACCTCTGGAGACCCTGGTAGAGTCGCATGTACACTTTACCATCAGGAAACCAACTTACAAATGCCACACTGGCATTAACTACAGTTTCCTAAGTGTGTTGGAATATTTTTGTCTAACTTTTTATGGACAGAATATGACAAGTTGCTTTCATATTGGAAAAGCATGTGTAGATTTTTTTTTATTACACTGCCATATTCTTACTATGCAAAAGAATTGCTGCATCCTTCACAGATGTATTAAACTTTGAATGTATAAAGACAAGCCCATATTGGGTATAAACTTTTACCGCATCTGCAGTACATTTAAATTCTTCTTTCATTCACTGAAAACTTTTTCTAATTTTTATATAAAGCAAATTAAATATCTAGAATCTAAAAATTTGAGTGTGAAATGTCTGTGACATTCCCTGAAATGTCTAGCTGAAATGTAGATGAAATCTTTGTTTGAGTTGAGTGTTGTCTATACACTGATACAAAATTCCCCCTTTTTTTTTCATTTTGCATAAAATGATGTGTTATTTGTCATTTTTAAATTCTCCTTTTTTTGTAGTGTAGTGAGTTTGCCTTCAGTGAAGGTGATCAATGTTATGTTGTCAGGACACTGAATTACTTCAGCCAAAAATGTTCTGAAAATAAATCAAAATGACCTAATCAATATAATCTCAATTAATTACTGAATGAATATCAGACATAATGTTTGTAATTGATTAAAAACAAATGTGGCATAATTTTATATCTAAAGATAGTTCAGAGCGAATGAGACTCCGTGGCCATCTGTGGCTGGGAGATCAAAATTGGCCATGCTCCCAGGGTGGGAACAATGGCATACTTTCTCTCCCTTGTCAATTACAGTGACACTAGCCAATCACAGGCGTCTGTGAGCTCATGTATACAGAATAGAGTAGGTAGCATTTTCCTCTGAGTGTGTTACGCTGGACTGTGACACAGCATAAGCAGCAATTGGAAAAGATATAGAGGTTAGCTTCAGGTGTCTCAGAGGAAGCACATGCTTACCCCAACCCTTCCTGATTTGTAGCTGTCATGTGATAGGGGAGAGTTACCTTGTGGGTGGGAATTGGCAAGACAGAATTGTGGAGAAAAGTGGGATTTGCCCTCACTGCATATATTTTTATGTGAAGATATAAAATCAAGATAAATATACAGTCATGTGAAAAAACAAGTATACCCTCATGGAAATTGTTGGCTTTTTTGACATATTTGGAGAAACAAACATTTGATCCTCTTTGAAACAGTGCCTATTAATAAAGGTGTTACACTCTATCAAAGTGCAGGTGGAACCTGTCTTATTTATACCCCTCTCATATCTAGTGTCTGGTGTTCCCGTTGTTATTGAGGTGTGTGGTGTCATCATGCCAAGATCTAAAGAGCTCTGTAAGGCCTTCAGAAAAAAGGTTGTGGATGCCTAGGAGTCTGGCAAAGGATTTAAAAAGATCTGCAAATTATTTGAAATACATCACTCCACTGTAAGGAAAATCATCTACAAATGGTGGAGATTTCAAACAATTGATGCAAAAAACCATCTGATTCAAAAAGAAATCTCCAAGATCCCCAAAATTTCATTATAGGATCTGCTAGTAAGTCATGCAGCTGTTGGTATTAAAGTGCATGTGTCTACAATCAGAAAGAGATTGCACAAATTTGACCTGCATGTGAGGTGTGCCAGGAAAAAGCCTTTGCAAGACTACAGATTGCCAATGAGCATATAGGCAAAGACCAGGCCTTTCAGAATAATGTGCTCAGGACAGATGAATCAAAGATAGAGTTGTTTGGCCACAGTAACAGCAGACATGTTTGGCGCAGACCAAAGACAGCTTTTCATTAGAAACACCTCATACCAACTGTGAAGCACGGTGGTAGAAATATGGTTTAGGGTTGCTTCAATGCCTCAGGGACTGGACAGATTGCATTCATTGATTCTACTATGAATTCTGCATCATAGCAAAAAGTACTTGAAGATAATGTGAGGCCATCTGTCCAAAAGTTGAAGTTGAACCAGAAGTGGACCTTTCAACTGGATTGATCCTAAGCACACTACCAAATCAACTAAGGAATGGGTCAAAAAGAAGAACTGGAGGATTATGGAATGGCCTAGTCAAAGGCCAGATTTGAATTGAAATGTTGTGGGGGGATTCGAAACAGGCAGTTCATGCAAGAAAACCGTCAAACATCTTGCAACTGAAAGAATAGCCTGGTGGACAATTATGCAAAATATCTACAGGAAGTTATTTCTGCATTACTAGCTTCTGAGGTCAAGGGTGTACTTACTTTTTCCACAGAAGAATATCACATCTATTGATATTTCTGTTGAATAAATGATTGAAAAAGCTAATTTTCCTCATTTTTGTTCAATTATATCGACTTTATTAGTAGGCACTGTTTCAAAGATGATCAAATATTTGCTTGTCCAAATATGTAAAAAAAAAAAAAAAAACAGCAATTTCCATAGGGTGTAAACGAGAAGAAAACAGTACTTTGGACGAATAAATAAACTGATTTTGACAGCCCTAGTAATGGTTGAACACAGTTGTCAATATAACAGCATATGGCAAATTAGCAGCATAACTTGTTTTTATGTGTACATGACCAGACTAACAGGGATGTCAGAGAGAATGTAAATGGCATGAAATATCCATTGTCTGTATACCAACAATGAAACTGTCCTAGTCTGAAAGAGATTTGAGACTAAGCATACTGGCAAAGTTACACTGGAGTAGCTCAAAACCAAGAACCTGAATGTGTTCAAATGGCTCAGATTATGGTGTGTAAACAAAAAAAATTTTGGGGGGGTTTAATTAACTTTTGTTGCACCTTCAAATGTTATACATAAATCAAATGCAAAGAATCCCAATTACTGTAATCAAATTAAATTCATCCTACAAAAGGTATGAATATGTGCGAGAGTTAATACTTGTTTAAATATACCTGTCCAAGAGACACTATAGAAAACACACACATAAAAAATATATTTATGCAACAATTTTTTTTTCCTTCCGAGTGCTTTGGGCCTTTGTTACATTAAGACAACTGGTTTATCCTGGTCAGGGCCATGGTGGATTTGAAGCCTAAACAGTGGACATAAGTGAGAATACACTCTGAATAGGACTCCAGTCCATCACAGGGCACCATACATACATTCACATATTCTTTCATACTTAGGGGTCATTTAGCATAGCCAATCCACCTACCAAATGTTTTTGGGAGGTGGATGAAATCTTCAGAACCAAGAGGAAACCCATACATGGGGAGAACATGCACAGAAACGCCACACGCAGCTGAGGACTGAACCAGGGACCCTGGAGCTGTAAGGTATAAACACTGCCCAATGTGCCACTGTGCTGCCACAATATTAAATATTGTTTATCCAATTAGTGCTGTAGAGCTTCATAGAAATTCATTTTGAACTGCTTCTTTGAACAAAAAATTGTGTTGTGTTTTTCTTATCAATAGAAAAAAAAGATTTGAATCATTCAGTATTGATTGTGTCTTTACAATTTATTTTCAGAACATTTTTGGCAATCATAAGTCACGTGTCCTGACAACATAACATTGATCACCTTCACTGAAGGCAAACTCATATCATTTTCAGTCAGAAGAATTTTAAAATGCCAAGCAACACTACATTTTCTGCACAATCAGAAAGAAATTTTTCACCAGTGTATAAACAACACAGAACTCAAACATCAGTTTTATCTATATTTCACTCCATAAGAGTTAGACATTCTAAATCAGGGGATGTCACAGACATTTCACATGCAAGTGTTAAGGTTATAGATGAACATTGCTCAAAAATAATGTTAATGTCCCTTTTGATACAGACATATTCTTACACAATAAGATATAATGAAAATGAACAAAAATTTTCACTAATTGAAAGCATAATTTCATAATGTACTGCAAGTGCAGAAAGATTATCCTCAATGCGAGCTTTTCCTTATACATTCAAACATTAAAATATATTTGAAGGATGCAGCAGTTCTTCTTGCATAGTAAGAATGTGGCACAGTAATGGAAAAATCTGTGTGCTTTTCCAATATGAAAACAACCTGTCATGTTCTGTTATTCTGTCATATTAGATATGAATAACAGATGAAATAGCGTAAACAAATTAAAATCGTTTTTCATAATAAACAATAATTCTACAAGAAGAAATCATATAAAAAGCATTAGCAAGTGGTTTCTTATACAGAAACAAAATATTTTAGAAAATGTTCTTCTTGCATAGCTAGAATGTGTATTTTTTTTTTTTTTTTAAAGTTTTTAAGTTTAGTGATGGAAACATCTACTCATGCTTTCCTACATTGAAAACAACTTCTCATATTTTGTCCATGAAAAGTTGGACAAAAATATCCCATCACACTTAGGAAAAAAATGTAATGTCAATGTGGCATTTGTACATTTCCTAATGATAAAGTGTACATGCGGCTCTACCAGGGTCTCCAGAGTTCACTGCAGCCTGGAGTCTCCTCTTTGCTGCTGATCTGGCAGGATGGAGAGCTGAGCTGAGGAACGACACTTCTGCTCTTCTCCATGGAAGGCTGCATGGTCAGGAAGTGGGTCAGCACTCTTCTCTGGGACTGAGTGTGTACTTGACACTGAGACAGGAAGTTGATGGCCTCCTGCACACACCTGCTGTAGCCTTCATCAGCTTCAGTGGAGCAGCTCGACTTCTTGTGCGACTGCTGCTGCTGTCTCAGGAAATAAACTGTCATCTCCAGGATGTCGCTTTCTCCTGGAATTCTCCACCCAGCAGAGACTTGAGCTTCTCAATGCTGCTGTTGATGCGCATTCTCTATGCATCTTCTCCACTGCTGGCTTTCTCAGCTACAGACAGAACAGAAATATTTGTTAAAACACTGTTCAACTAAAAAAAAACTATTCAAATGTTAATCATATATGAAATGAAATTGTACACAATATCATGGTTTAGTATATTTACCTCATTAGTAAGTGGAAGAAGGTGGTTGGAGTTGATCATTGATGCAGTGATTGTAGGAGCCATGGCTGTGTTTCTTCTGTTAGCTTTCTGTGAGGAGAAGATCTGAGCTGTGCTGAGCTCTCTCTCACTCCCTCCTCTATTTATACTCTCTAATCTCCATATGAATGTGTGAGTCCTGGGTTTGCTGGAGGTTCTCACAGTCTGCAGCCAATGGGGGAGCTCAGATGAGACTAAAGACCAGAGGACCGGCCACATGCTCAATGAACTGTGTATTACTCAGGAAACAATGAGTCCATCTCTGGGCAGCAGATGGACAGCTGGGTGTATGTGGTAGAGTGTGTGAGAAAGCGGATGTTCTGGTGTATCACTCCAGGTCACGCTACGATACACAGCACACGTGTGTGCCAATGTTTTGAACCTGGGGTT
This sequence comes from Ictalurus furcatus, assembly GCF_023375685.1. NCBI lineage: Eukaryota > Metazoa > Chordata > Actinopteri > Siluriformes > Ictaluridae > Ictalurus > Ictalurus furcatus. The sequence continues at coordinate 16,437,321 of NC_071269.1, read as the reverse complement.
GAGCTCCATAGTCAGCTTATATGGGCAGAACTGTTTGATGTTACATTAAAGAATCACTAAAGAGCCTAAGACACATTTTTAAAATATTTAACTGTCTAAATAATAATCTTTATATCAAAGTGCATTGTAACGTGAAATCCAACAGGACATTCATCTATGACAATAGTAACAAGTGCATTAGGGGTGAATACAATTGAAGGCAGGCCCAGATGTATAATAAAGGACTGAGACAGCACTCTCCAGAGCTTTCCCACACTTTCCCGACTCACAACTCCAGAGCTGAATAGACGTGTGCCTCATTAAGTGGACCACATTTCCAAAGAACTCAGTAGAGGCCCTCATGATCAGGCAGGTTGCATAGACGTGTGAATTTTACTTGCTTGAAAACCTGCTGTTAACCATCAGCTTATGCAGTTTAAATCCATGCCTTTTTTGAGTGAAAGCACTCATATTCTGTCTTTAAAGAGTTAAACCAAAGGTATAACAAAGCTATAATACTGTGTGTGTGTGTGTATATATATATATATATATATATATATATATATATATATATATATATATATATATATATATATATATATAGTAAATGTAAACACTTTATGCAGAGTTTTATAAGGAAATGAGCTGTAAGTTTTATTGAGCATCTTGCAGAATAAGAAACAGTTCTTCTGGAGACTTTGACTTTCACACTTGCTCCTTATTTTTGCAGCAAAACTCAGCAGCCTTCATTGTGTTTTTTTGTCTGAAAAGTGTCTCTTACATAACATGCTGCTTTCTTTAATGACATACAAACATTTTTCTGTAACATTTAATTTTGTGCAAGAAAAATAATCTTTAGAAATCTAAAATGTTTTTGTACTGACTCGATAATGGAGAAGTCATAAAATAAAAAATTTATAGCAAAGTTTGTACTAAAAAAAATAGGGTACCTAAGATGTTTGTGTGTGTGTGTGTGTGTGTGTGTGTGTGTGTGTGTGTGTGTGTGTGTATGCTATGATATGATATAATATGATATGATATGATATGATATGACATATAAATAGAAAGTCTTAGTATAAATGCAGATTCCCTTAACATGTCATAATTACATGTGCAAATCTTACATATTGTAAGAACAGGTAAAAAAAGGTAAAGGCAAAAGCCCATTAGTGTTCATGGTCTTTAGTCTCTGCTTACGCAACCATGTGCTTGTAATCCGGGCAGAATGGGATTTGGTGTTGTCCTGCTGGAAAATACAGGGAAGTCCCAGGAAAAGAAGATGTCTGGATTGCAGCATATGTTGCTCCAAAATGTGTACATATCTTTCTGCATTAAGGTTCCCTCACAGATATGCAAGTTACCCATGCCATGAGCAATGACACACCCCCATACCATGACAGATGCTGTATTTTGGACTTGACGCTGCCCTTTACGCACCGAGATTTGACTGGATTCCTTGAATCTTTTAATTATATTGTGCACTGTAGAAGGTGAAATGCCCAAAATTATACCGATTTGTCTTTGGGGAATGTTGTTCTCAATGTGTTGGATTATTCGCTGACACATCTGTTGGCAGATTGGCGAGCCTTGACCCATCCTTGCTCTCGAAGGATTAAGCCTTTTTTGGAGGCTCCTTATGTACTATGATTAGATGATTGCCTCACCTGTTTCATTTCAGCATGTCACATTGCTATTAGTCCTAAATTGTCCCTGTCCCAACTTTTTTGGAACATGTTGCATGTGTCAATTTCAAAATAAACATTTATCTTCAAAAAACTATGCAGTTGATTAGGTAAAACATCAAATATCTTATCTTTATATGTTTTTTGCTTAAATACCAGTCAAAGTACATTTACAAATCACTCCTCTTTGTTTTTATTATCATTTTCCATACTGTCCCAACCTTTTCGGAGTTGGGGTTGTATTTACCTGAATATACTGTACTATATTCTTTATCTGGCTCTGAGGAAGCACGTGTTAGTCTTCACTCTCTCCAGTTGACAGTTGTCATGTCATAGTGGAGTGCTAGCTAGTGGGTGGGAATTGACAAATGATTTAATTTGGTGTTAATGGGGTGAAAATGTAGTAGATGTTTTGAATATGAAGGAAAACAATTATTAAGTTAGTATTTAATTGTGATTTGTGTTCGATTATCAAAATAAAAGTTACTATAAATAGAAATGGAAATCATGCCAATCAAAAGTGTATTTTGATTTAATTATTTGATTTTATTTTGAGAACAATGATGTTGCATCTTATATTAGGTTACAAATAAGACAACATTTATGCACTTCACTGAAATTCAAGTTATTTCCAGGGTGGATAACTGTAGTGTCACAATTAACTCACTAAAAATTGCACATAGCTAATGTAGCTAAAGGAAGAAAGCACATGCCATAACATGCATTTTTCCAATCAACAAAAAATGTTGCCACTGGTGTATAGGATAGACAGATAATTTACTCTAAATGGTTCAGTATTATAGAAGAACAATAATTTGTTGAACAAAAATCCCTAATATCTGTATTTTATAAAGATGTTTTCTTACACAGCAAGAATTATCATATGAAAAAAAAAGAAAAAGCTTCATCAAATGATATCAGACTTTAATCATTCTGCAAATGCAGAGACTTAATACCCAATATGGGCTTTCTTTATACATTAACATTTTAGAAACTCCTTGAAAGATGCAGCAATTCTTCTTGGTTTCCAAAATACATAGTGATGGAAACATCTACTCATGCTTTCCCACAATGAAAACAACTTATCCTATTCTGTCCATGAAAAGTTGGACAAAAATATCCCATCACACTTAGGAAAAAAATGTAATGCCAATGTAACATTTGTAAATTTCCTAATGATAAAGTGTTCACGCGGCTCTACCAGGGTCTCCAGACGTCACTGCAGCCTGGAGTCTCCTCTTTGCTGCTGATCTGGCAGGATGGAGAGCTGAGCTGAGGAACGACACTTCTGCTCTTCTCCATGGAAGGCTGCGTGGTCAGGAAGTGGGTCAGCACTCTTTTCTGGGACTGAGTGTGTACTTGACACTGAGACAGGAAGTTGATGGCCTCCTGCACACATCTGCTGTAGCCTTCATCAACTTCAGTGGAGCAGCTCGACTTCTTGTGCGACTGCTGCTGCTGTCTCAGGAAATAAACGGTCATCTCCAGGATGTCGGCTTTCTCCTGTCTGGAATCAGGCTGTTGCTTTAGGAATTCTCCACCCAGCAGAGACTTGAGCTTCTCAATGCCGCTGTTGATGCGTTCTCTTCGCATCTTCTCCACTATTGGCTTTCTCAGCTACAGACAGAACAGAAATATTTGTTTAATCAAACTGATCATATATATAATACATAAAGATATATTTTCAAATTACTAATACAATATGAAATGAAATTGTACACAATATCATGATTTGGTATATTTACCTTATTAGTAAGTGGAAGAAGGTGGTTGGAGTTGATCATTGATGCAGTGATTGTAGGAGCCATAGCTGTGTTTCTTCTGTTAGCTTTCTGTGAGGAGAAGATCTGAGCTGTGCTTAGCTCTCTCTCACTCCCTCCTCTATTTATACTCTCTAATCTCCATATGAATGTGTGAGTCCTGGGTTCGCTGGAGGTTCTCACAGTCTGCAGCCAATGGGGGAGCTCGGATGGGACTAAAGACCAGAGGACCGGCCACATGCTCAATGAAGTGTGTATTACTCAGTAAACAATGATTCCATCTCTGAGCAGCAGGTGGATAGCTGGGTGTATGTGGTAGAGTATGTGTGGGAAAGTGAAAATTCCACCACTCTCTCAACCGTGTGTGTGTGTGTGTGTGTGTGTGTGTGTGTGTGTGTGTGTGTGTGTGTGTGTGTGTGTGTGTGTGTGTGTGTGTGTGTGTGTGTGTGTGTGTGTGTGTGTGTGTGTGCAAACATTCCACCATATGTTTTCAACAAGTAAGATATCCATACTGACATAGATCGAATACATAGATGGAACTGTTTACATGGCAAATTAAAGAAACATTCAAGAGTCTTGAAAACTTTTTTATTATTTAGTTTTATTAAACACTTTTAAAAAAATTGTCCACATAATAATCATTAATGTCAAAGAGGATCATGATAACATCAAATTGCAACAGTATATCTAAACATTAGTAAAAGTGAATAACTGTTACTAAAGACATTTTTTCTCTGGCTAAGGAAGCCAGTAGTGGAGAAAATGCATAACAAAATGAGAATGTTACTGTTGATGTGTTCTTCCTAGTTTAAGAATTCCTAAAGAACTGTATGGCAAGTGTTTGAATACAGGTCTGCTTGAGTTTCCCACACTCTGCTCATTCACCCCATGAGAGCTCTGTAGATATGTGCCTCATTAAAGCATATGCTCAGGCAGCATATAGCAAAAAGATTGACCCTCTTGACATAAATGGCATCAATACTTGCTTGCATGCAAATCATTATTTTTATTGCATGTTCAAGATATATTCAATAAATCTGCAACTTTTATTGTTTACATTGGTTCGATTTAAGTTTACAGTATATTTTTACAGAATTTGAATAAATTCAAAAGTCAATCTGAATAAATGCATTGCAAAATAGCATTATATGTTATATAATTTAGATAAATGTGTTAAATTTATATAGGGGCATTAGAACATTAGAAATCTTGGGAAAGGCTTGGGAACGTATCAGCTCTTCAGGTCCAGATGGTCTTGCTGTGTAAAGCTCGCCCTTATACAAAGGGAGATCAAACACCGTGGCTAATGTGATGTGTAACAAGACACACTTCTTTTGTCTCCTTATTGAGGGTAGAGTGTGGGAAAGGGAAGATAGGCCTCTCACACAGACTTCATGGGAATCTCACTACATCACTGTCTCTATACAGTTTATGGCATTTTATGGTTAGACATTCAGGATGCACACTTGTAGATAATCAGTAAAGTGTACTTTAAGATTTAAATGTGGAAAAACTAACTAATGTTTAATCTAAATTGTGCCAAGTTGATAAAATAAAAACTAATGAAAACTCTTCTTTCATGTTTTCAGAGAGTGACCGAGGCATCTACCTGGTCAGTTCTTGTGTTTGTAGCCAAACAGTGAACCGATTATCATTTCTGATAAATTCATTCAATGCACTAGTGTGCTTCTGGGGTTATTTAGTCTGTGACTGCCCAAAAGATGGTGGGAACCTCAGCAAAGTTCCTTGGCCTTGGAATGACCCACCTGTTGTCTGTGCATTATAAACAGCCTCATAGGTTATCCACTACGGACCAATATAGGGGTCCAAGAGAACAATCAGGCTGGCCTTTAAGGTAGTAAATTCTTGATGTTAATCAATGTATGTTATGTTTGTATAAAAGTGAAATGTCCAAATCATTGCACACTCACCTCACCAGACATTATTTGACTAAATACAATTTAGAAATAAACTGTCTCATAAATGTCCATATTAATAGTTAGTTAATTCTACAAATCAAAATTGGAACCAAATTATCACTACTTTTAAATACAATTCCACCTTCTACACCTTCTATCTGATCCTGATGCTTGCAAATACCAAACTGTGTGCTGATGAACAAAGTAATTCTGTCTTCAAGATTAGTTTGTAGATTTTATTGTGAATTTTGGTGTTGATTGACACAATAATGGTGATCACAGATACATTGATTCTCAGGACTACAAGATTAGACAGCGGGCCTAGCATTTTCCCACACTCAGCCAGGCGTTTGTCTTTTAATTGAAACAAAAGCCATGCCTCTACTCCCTGTGAGCATGCAGACAGTGAGTCTGGTGAGGAGCGTGGGAGGCACATGCTCAAATCTGAGGGCAGATGCCCTGCAGCACAGCAGCACAGCTCTCACGCGCCGCTTTTATCAGCAGTCTGTCAATGCTTGAAATGGAAGCCACCTTCTTGCTCATAAAAGCATAGCGTTTTATTTATTTCAAACATAGGTGTGATGGGACTTCCCCCCTCACTCGCGTGCCGCACACGACTTATAAAAGTTTTACATTTCCTGTATTGAGTGTCAGACCCGGAAGCAGGCACGTGGGTGTCACAGCGCCGCGACCTCAGGCTGAATCCCAAATGGCTCGCGCTGCATTATTATCATTATTTAATACTCTATTTATTGTGTTTATGTAGGGACCGGGGAGTTATATGTAAGATTTGCGTAATAACAACTAATTCAAGTATTTTTTTTATGAGCCAAATCTTTATATAAACCGAGCAAATGTTCTCAGGCTGTGTGTTTGCAGTTGTGCTCGAGCCTCTTTAATGTGCACACTTCAACCACGTGCCATTATCACACCGAGTCACGCTCCTGTACAGTAGGTGTTGGAAATGTAGATTATAGGACATGAAAGGGAAATTACTGCTCTCTCTCTCTCTCTCTCTCTCTCTCTCTGAAACATGATCTCGTTAAATGTTTTAAACATTGTACTGTATTAATGGAAGTACAGTTATGTGTCTTATGATCATTATACACACAACCAGAAAAACTGCACTAGAAATCAAGACATTGTATTTTGAATTGGTTAAAAAGATAAACTTAGATCTAGTCAAGAAAAAAATGATTATTTTAGTCCTTTAATATTGGATTCATATAAGCCCCAGTGTAGGCTGCGCAGAATATTCAGAAATCTTCAAAATAATCTGATCTACTCATGAAAAGCAAAACAGCCAAATGTCTATTAACCCCGAACCCGAAACTTTCCCAGAGCTTATGAGAAAGTTCTCAGGTTAATAACAGCGGCATGCCTCTGATACCTTGGGAAACTTTCACCCATCAGAAGACAAGCAGCCGCCTAACCATAAAGTGAATGTCTCCTATTGTTGTGATGAGCCAACCCTCTGCTCTTGGAGTGTGGGAAAAGCAATCCAGCACAAGCCACATGGCTTTGTAATGGAAATGGCCGACTATAAATACAAAGCACTGACCCTCACACAGTCCCAAAACCAACTTTGCAGCCCAGGAAGAGACAGAGACCAGCATGGCTCCACACTCAGTTATACTTTCCACCTTTGACCACCAGAGATTTACTGATAAGGACAAATTTAAGGTGTGTTATTTTTTTTTCCTTTTTAGTTGTTATAACTTTTAGACCTAAAATCGATTGTTTGCCTTATTTATGTTCAGACTTAAATTTTGTTCTAACCAAACACTCTGTTTTCTACTTACAGCTGAGAAAGCCAATGGTAGAAAAGATGCGCCGAGACCGCATCAACAATTGCATTGATCAGCTGAAGAAGCTGTTGGAGAAAGAGCTCTGCAGCCAAGATCCAAACACCAAGCTGGAGAAAGCTGACATCCTGGAGATGACTGTCAGCTTTCTGAAGCAGCAGCAGAGGCTTCCGGGAGCATTGGCTCAGAGAGACTATAACCAAGGCTACTCTCAGTGCTGGAGGGAGTCTCTGCAGTTCCTTAACATCCACTCCAACAGAGGACAATCGACCCAGGAGGTCCAACAGGTCCACCAGAGATCCAGCACAGAGCTCAGCCACAGGTTATCTGTGCACAGCTCCAAAGACTGCCATGCTGCTCAACAACAACCCTGCAGGTCTGTCTGGAGGCCCTGGTAGAACCATGGAGGATTGACAAAACCTGAGGAATAGTGATTTTCATGTCCCTCAAGAAAGTAGGAGATATTCATTTCCAGGATTTAAGTTTTGCCATCATATTGATTGGCGAAGCCTTGTGTTTTTTTGTGTCGTCAGTGAGACGAAAGACTTTAAAGACTGTGGCCTTATTAGATAGTAGATATAATATGGCTCTTAATGTGATGTTTCCTCCATGTATTATTGTTTCTCATTTTTATTTTCTTCTTTTTAGTTTTATTTTCTAGAGCAAATGGTTTGTACATGGTTTGTGTGATGTCTGTGTATTTAACTACAGTTTACTCCAGTGGAGTCTATATGGTATGCAAAATCAGATCTATGAATTTGTGTTGTATTTCCAGGTGTTTTGGAGAATATTTCTCATTGTGCTGTATATTTTACAATATATTGCACAATATTTTAAATTACAATTAGGGGAACTTTGATAAACACACTCCATTGTGTGTGTGTGTGTGTGTGTGTGTGTGTGTGTGTGTGTGCGTGCGCACATATTGTACTTAACATATCTTGTATTTTAACATATTTTTATGATTCCTTTTGTATAGGCAAGCTCTTATATCTTTTAATAAAATGTTATTTTTCAAATAAAATATCCACTCTCTGGAATTCATTTTATATCTAATGTTTTCGCCATTTATTGACGTCTATTACCTTAACACCTCTTTTTAAAACAAAACATTTGGTTTTGTAGGATTGACATTTTACTTCAGTTCAAACCTCAGCTAGATCTGTTGCATTTTAAAGAAACCAAGTCTAAGGACTACATAATGGATTATATGAGGACTTATTTCGGTACAACTGAACACACTTCAAAACATTGTTATAGACCCTAAAACAAGCACTACTAGCCTAAGCACAGATGCTGCCTTGCATTCAGCCTCTCCCCTACAGGCACACGTCTATAGTTTTAGCCTCCGGAGAATATTACACACTGAATAAGAGAATAGCATGGGAAACACACCCAATCAGCCTACTCACACGCTCTGCAGTCAATGGCGGTGACCTCCTCTTTTCATAATGTCATCTGCCTCTGGTGACTAAGTGCCTATGTGTGTGTATAGTGACAAATGGAGATGGATAAGGTACAGTAATACAGACTGTATGATTATATTGATGGAAAGCAAAGACATACAACACCTGGTATACTGTTATGTTTTCAGACCTAGTACTAAGGTACTAAGCATTGAGACTTAAACATCTGCTATGGTAATCTATAAGAAAATAATCATGGTTAAAAGGAAAAATCCACCATACACTTGTACATTAATCTTTATGATTAACACATGATCTTCAATGTCATCCAAGATTTATTTTCTGTCAACTTGGCTTTTTTAATTGAAACTTGCTGGTCTATTTTCACTTTGACAGTTTCCTACATTATCCACAATGCTATTTGACTACCTGCTTATAGTGATGCCAGTGGGAAATAGTCCTTGCTTCAAACTCTCAGTCATTCACCCAATCACCTACTCCATGCTGAAGTCAGTGCTCTGCAAAGTACAATGAGCAGCAGACACTTTCTGCCTCAGTACAGAAGGGAACAATCAGAAACAGGTCCTTCCTCCTGACAGCTATCAGATTGTTTAACTCTGTCTTCTCTCATCTGTTCAGCATTTCCCTAGCTCTCTTCTGTAGTTCTTATCTGCACAGATTTCTTCTCTTTCCTCAGCTCAATACTACATAATGACATTTTGTACTCTGTCATAACCTGACATATACTGTACATATGTACAGTTTTATATATTTGTAGTGGTTAATTTTATTTTCTACTAATATATTGTCTTTTGTCTATTGTTTCTTGTCTGCTGCTGTATCACTGGATTTTCCAACTAACTAGCTTTAAATCATATAGCTGTACTTATGGAACTCTGAGTCCAAAATTTGCTGTATGCACCAATTCTATGTTGGATTTCTCATTAATATGACACTGAACATTGCTAGATAATGTTGGATGAGAAAATAAGCTGCTGCTCTTTTGTTTTTAGTAGCTAATAACCTGAACACTGCGATAGATTGGCACCCCGTCCAGGGTGTACCCCACCTTGAGCCTGATGCTCCCTGGGATAGGCTCCAGGTTCCCTGCGACCCTGTAGGATAAGCGGTATAGAAGATGGATGGATGGATGTGTTTGACATTTTTTTTCTATTAAACAAAATTGTAACTGCACTAGCAATGTCACCCTGTGACATCAGTGTGGCATACAACCGTAAACCTAGCACAAAACAAAAATTAAAGCAACAACCAACACAGCAACAACCACCAGAATTGCTATACACCTTACAACTATTTCAACATAAACATTTTTAATGTGTTTCAGGATGGAGTTTTACTTAAAGCAGGTACATATTGAAACCTTTATTCAATTTCAAATGAAATCCAAAAGGAATGCCCACAAGTGAAGCTTGAAACAGATGATATTTACATGTTAAATTATGCTGTAAAATCGTATTCACCTATTAATTCAATTTTACTTTGGACCACAAGGGAACCAAACAGATAAAGTGAAAAAAAGACAACCAGCTGCCACTACAGTAAGATTTTTATAACTACTTTTTCTAAATATGCTGCAGCCGGAGTTTTACTGTTTATTCATGGTATACATTTGAATACAATTTTGAAAGTGGGCAGTGGTATTCATTTTCGGTCGTAATAAAATGATGTACACTTTCGGCAAAAAGTATCCACCAAGTATTCCAATAACACTAACAAGAATGGCAACCACCTCCAAGGCCATAGCTAAAGTTCCTCTATTAACAAAGTAGGTGGTGAAGAAAGTGATCCAGGAGATAATATAGATCATCAGGCTGAATGTAATGGACTTGGCCTCACTGTAATTTGCTGGTAGGTCTTTACCCATGTAGCTCAAGCAAAAACATATTACAGTCAGTATAGACACATACAGAATTTGTGGAAGCACTACAGATATAGTTTTACTGCACTCTAATACAATGCTTTCAAAGTAGAAGTCATAGTCTGCTGAGGGGAGTGGTGTATTTAAGCTCACACAGAGAACTGAGATGAAGAACTCAACCAAAGAGGCGACTAGGATGAAGATATTAGGGCCTTGATTGTTGACCCATGTATAGTAGAACTTGGGAAGCTTTGCAGACCACTTGAATATGCACACCACCTGCGTGGAGAAAGCACAGAGATGTTCTACTCAAGAACTGAAACTGTTAACCAGAATACTGTACACTCTCACCAAGGCTGACTTCCAAATCAATTCTCACACCTGGAAGGCACGGACAGTCATGCAGTTCAGGCAGATGGTGAAACTGAAGATGAAGAGAGACTTTGTGAACAGACAGGATGCTCGAGAGGGTATGTTGAAAAGGCACAATGAGCTGAAGGCAGCTACGGTCAGAGACAACAACATGAGCAGACATGTCCTGCCACCTGCAGATTTTACAACTGGGGTGCTCAAGTTGAGTAGGAAGATAAGAGCAGTGCCCAGGGTGAGCAGCAGTGTCAGTGCTAGAAGAACCAGGAGAACAATGGTCAATGGCTCATCCCATCGCAGGTATAGAACTGTTCTCTGTAGACAGTCCTCACTCCCAGATGGAGACCACTGATCTTTGTTGCAGGGCTGGCAGCTGGTAGAGTCTCGTATAAAACAAACAGAAATTGGTATTGTAAGGGTGTTTTCACAGCTGACTCATTTGGAGCATTTGTTCAGAACCTGTTGCCTTTTCTCCCTTGGTTCGGTTCCTTTAGTTATATATGAACACAGCAATCACGCTCGGATTTGCACCAAAACAATCAGTCCAAGACCACCTGAATGAGGTGGTCTCGGCCCGATTGCAAAACGAACTCTGGAGTGGTTCGCTTGTGGTGAGAAAGCAATCTGACCCAACGGGCCAACGAACCAACCTGTATAGTAATGCATGATGGAAACTGCGTTACATAAAAAGTGTTTGTGTTTCTAATGGCTTACAACATGGAACACAGTTGAACTTGGACCAAAGGTAAGGAAAAATGCCTCATTTAAATTTGGTCTGACGAACATATTTCTCAATATTTTTCAAAAATACATAAAAACACTGAGGTTTACAAGGTGTTTAGAGAGTGTCTCAAGGAGATGGGCTTTAATTCCTCTGTCAAACATGTAAATAAGATAAATTATAATAACTACATTTGAGTTCACAGAGCTGATGTCTATCCATCTTTATGGATGACCGCTAAGAACCCTTCAACATAAACAGGTGCACTCTGACCAATGAGAGGTTAGTTTACGCACATGTGACTTGCATAAACATATTTTGGTACACTTTGAAATGTTGTTTTGTGAAAGTGAACCAAGCCAAGGAGGAAATGCAACAATGTAACAATTTAAGTCCCCATTTTGGAACAAAGCACAGATCTGCAGGTCTGAAAATGCCCTAAGAATTTGCTTGGAGAATTGCAAAGGTATTAATCTAGATAAAGCTTCTCATAATTAATCAGGTCAGGCCTGGACTAAACCATTTTGGCACCCCCAACCAGTCTGGACCATGACAACTTTCCTGGTTAAAACCCCAGCTACAACCCCCCACCCCCTCCTCCACCCAACCTACTTCCCCCCACCCCCTGTGATGGAGGTGCTGGGTGAGGTACAAACTTTAAAATTACCATAGGTAATATCACACCTGGAAGCAATGCAATAACCACCATCTGGTGGTGATATACTGAACTACAGCTTGTCCGCTTAACATACACCTTAATATGTGTAATACATGGCTAGTGTGTTCACCAGTTTTGTTGAGGAAAGTAGAAGCTGGACATTCTATGCACTCAAAACAACATTTGTGTTGTCCAAGCTGCAGTTGTCTGTACCCATAGGAACATTCTGGGGAACAACGTGACTCAGGCATCTGGGTAGGCAAAAATATACAGTGTTAATCTAGCATACGATCCATTTGGTACGTTTTGGTAACTGTTTGTAATGATTACATTATGAATTACATTTAACCATACTGTAATTTCAGTTTTTTATTTACTGGTGGTATAAAACCAAACCTGGAGATCTATAACACATATATAGGTTATATTTTAAACATGTCCTACCCACTGTATCTGTGAAGCATCCATTTGAAGAGTAGGGGGCTCTGAAATAAATGATCCCACCATTCTAAGAGACCATGTTTTATTAAGCCATATCCATGTGATAATGTCATATCCTGCTGGTGGGTTTCCATACGCATCAAAAAATAATGTTGTGTTTCTGATGGAAATCCGTACTTGTTTTAAATATTGGAAGAGCTGAAAAAAGAGAAAAGGGAATAGCTAAATGATGTAGGGTGTCTTAGAAAGTTATGATAAATAGAGTTTAATATAAAACTGAACTATAATTTGAACACCAATCTCTGATTTAAAAACAGATTCCTGAATTAAACATAGTTAAAACACTGACCTGCCATGGCTGAATTTCAGTGTTCTGACATTTTTCAGAATCACACCTGAGAGCCTGGTGCAATGCATAAGCCACTGCATATACCGCCCGATACACGTTAAACGAAGAGGTAATATCATATTCCGCCAGAGAATATTGTGCAGATGCCATTTTGTACAGGTCAGTATTCTGTAAGCATGGGACGCTCATTTCAGTGTTTTCAACACTGATGTTTCTAAGCTTAGTTATGGCCTTGTTCACAAAATCTTCGAACCCATTAAAAGGTGTATATTTTACAGACACACCCAAGACAGTTCCAATAGTACTGATTCCAGGGATATTAGACACTAAGGTTGCCATTGACCAGTCCTCAGACCCGATCCACACTTTCCCTGTCACATTCTGCTCTATCACAAATAAGAAAAACCCTTTGGCAATTCTCTTGCTGGAAAACACTACTATGGTATTCACTTTGGTTTTGATGATATTCTTGACAATGTTTCGTATCTGCTGCTGTGTGTCATTTTTGAGTCTTGGAATCACTGCTTGATATGCGATGCAGATATTAAAATCTGATGCTTGCTGCGACAGGCTCAACATCCCCTGCAAGCCATATGAATTGTCACTGCCGAGAAGGGCTATCCAGGTCCAGTTGTATCTCACAAGAATCTCGAGCATGGCTTTCACCTGGTTTTTATCACTGGGGATGGTGCGAAAGAAAGATGGGTACATCTGTTTGTTGCTTAGCAGTTCATCTGAAGCTTCATATGAGATCTGTGAAATTTAAGGAGCAAAAATGACACTAGTGCGTTTGTTAGTTAGGCATTTACGTATAAATGCAACAAATCAAAATTAGTGACACAAAACACATAATACAATATCAAGGCTTAACTTTGTTTTGAGCATTATGGCTTCCCACAACACCCTCTTCAGCATTACCATTTCGTTTTACCCACTGTAATTAGCTTCGCCAGATTCTCTGCTCCAGGCTCCTAAATTATAGCTGTTGGTACTTTTGCAGTGTTTGCAAAGTCTGTTTTTGCAATTCTTTGTGGGGCTCCATCAGTTTTCTTAGGTTTTCATAATTGCCTATTTTGCTCGTATTTTAGTCACTAAAATACAGTCCCCTCCAAAACTATTGGAACGGCAAGTCCAATTCATTTGTTCGTGCTATACATGAAAGACATTTGGGTTTGAGATCATAAGATGTACTGTATATAGGATGAGAGTTTTGGATTTCACCTTTTATTTCCTGGTATTTACATCTAGATGTGTCCCTTCAGTCTCCTCTTTTTTTATTGTCAATGTTTGTGCAATGCCTCTGATTGATTTCCCCTCTTTTCTCAGCTTCAAAATGGCTTGCTTTTCTCCCATAGACAGCTCTCTGATCTTGATGTTAGCTTATCCTTTTTAACAACAAATGCAGTCTTCACAGGTGAAACTGAAGGCTTAAACCAAGAGCTCAAAGCTAAATAGTCAATCTAACATGACACACCTGGGTAACAAGAACCACCTGTCAGTCACATGTTCCAATATTTTTGCTCACCTACAACTTGGGTGGTCTGATACAAAAGGTGCCTTGCAGAATTGGCCTTGCTGGGGGGAAGGGTGGACTAAGTCTGTTTAATGCTCAGTATGAGAATAAATAAATAAATAAATAAATAAATAATTCCTTAGATTTATATAGTGCTTTTCAAGACACTTAAAGCGCTTTTGAGTGTCTTTTACATTGTATGGGGGATTTCCTCAACCACCACCATTGTGTAGCATCCACCTGGATGATGCGACAGCAGCCATAGTGTGCCAGAACACCCAGATACTAGTGGAGAGGAGAGAGTGATGTAACCAACTCAGGGGTGGAGATTATTAGGGGGCCATGATAGATAAGGGCCAATGGGGAAATTTCGCCAGGACACCAGGGTATACCCCTACTCTTTTACGATAAGTGTCCCGAATTTTTAATGACCACAGAGAGTCAGGACCTCTGTTTAACATCTCATCCGAAAGACAGTGCTGTTTTTACAGGATAGTGTCACTATGCTGGGGCATTAGGACCCCACACAGACCACATGGTGAGCACCCCCTGCTGGCCTCACTAATACCACTTCCTGCAGCAACCTTAGTTTTCCCCAGGAGGTCTCCCTTACTGGCCAGGCTCAACCCTGCTTAGTTTCAGTGGGAAACCACTGCAGGGCTGCAGGGTGATATGGCTCTGGCAAATAAAAGTATTTTAATACAAATGTATTAATAAATATATATAAAAAAAGGTAATGTGGTGAACTTTTCTTGTTATATACAGAGATTACAAGTAAGCATGGGTGTGCATTACCTCAGGCATCAGAAAGGCACCGAGTGCAGCAGCTGGAATGAAGCTGTAGCTGCTGCTGTCTGGTCCGATGAGGGCAATCGCTTGAGGCTTCACTTTCACTCTGTTATACTGCTGAGCTGCGAGAGTCACTGTGCCCAGAATACTAGCTTGAAGCGAGCAAATATCATATGTCTGATAGCCTAGTGTGATACCAGGCAGGAGCTGACTGTCGTTGTTGATCTCCTCTACAGCATAGCGCAGAGCCTGCAGCAAGTAGTAGCCATGGATGTTGGCAGCTCCTCTGCAAAAGCCATAGCAGCTCATTAAATTAAACACAACTTTTTATTAGGAGCAGATTGCTTCTGTAAGAAGTATGCATATATAAGTCATACCGGTTACAGTCAGCCAGTTGAGGTAGAGTCAAGACCGTAGCATCTACATTATGGAGAGGAAACATGCCATAGATGGTAATATTTCCGTTAAACTGGAGTACAGTGGCATAACAGCAGCTCCACAAACACACCAACAGCAGAGTCTCAAACAAGAGTTCTCCCATACTGTGCTCTTTAGAGATCACACTCATTCTCTTCTTCCCTGCAGCCCACATTCCCCCTTTCTACTGTCTGATGGATGAGGATTTGCATGTGCAAAAGTGTTATTGTCACTGAAACACTGGATTTGCATTAGCCCATTTGTTTCTTACCATTGTGTTTACATGTTGAAGAAATAGTACATTCATTAAGCCAGTGTAAGGGAAAAGGGACTGATATCACTGTCAAATAACCAAAATCGATTTCCCTGCGGACATCCTAGTACCTGATGACACCCTAAACTACTGAGTACTGACTACTAATAATTCAACAGCATAGTCATGAATGGTAATTTCTAATGCTTAATTTATCAAATATACTCAGGTCTTAGGTGAAAATCATTGTGCTTAGTTATTTATTTACTGGGGTCTAAGGTAGAACTATTTTCTCCACACTTTCTTGTGTAGACTGTTTAATAGACAATGGAAACAGCCAGATGCAGTCAGGTACATCAAATCTGGAATATGAGTCTTGGATATGGATATTTTGAATATGAATGTGAGAATATGAGATTTGTGTTTTTCCTGCCATAGTGTAATTAGGACCTCAGACATATACTGTCCTAATTGAATCCTTTTTCCAAATTCAATTGACTGAAGGGGATTGAATTACAGCTCAATGTATCATCATTCAACCACTGCAGGTCAATTTGCCTGAGTGCCAGTGCATTTTCACAATATAGGATAAACAACAGACCATCAGCACTTGACACTATATCTGCCTGGATGTGGGAGAGGCAAATTCATGTAAAAGAGATGATTGAGCCTGACGAACCATTATCATGTCTCCTTAATGACTTAATTTTCAAGTGACCAAAAACCAAAACCAAAAACTACGACAGGCCATGGAATACTTCTTGCAAAGAAAAACAAAACATGTATATAAATCATTCATAATTGTCAAAATGTCCAGTTTATTATCAGTGTTTCTTTCTGTGAAGCCCATAATTATAATTCATTATAACTCCACTTATAATTGTTCGTAAATTGGTGATGATTTCTTGTAAGCATTTTAACTCTAATAACGTGCAATAAACGATCATTGATAAGATAATTAATTGATGATGTTATAATCAGGGCTGTCAATCGCTAAAATTTTTTTAATCAAATTAATTACGTGTCGTCGATCACAATTAATTAATTAACTAATTTTGGCTGAGCAATTACCCCCCAAAAGATCATTTAAAATCATCATTGTGTTAGATGAGAAAAGCATTGAATAAATATTACAAAAAGTAACTTTAGAAAGAAATATATTATTTTATTCAACATAGAATTTATTACACATAAACTTTTAGGTAGTATCAGAGGATGCAATTTGAAATGCTTCCATCAACCCCTTATCTTCCACTATATTCTATATTCATATTCATTCAGTTGCCAAGATGCAATGCCCCAAATTGCATTTTTCTCCCCACAGGAATACACAGGGAAAAGTTTGATGGTCACTGTTACTTAAGATATACTGATGAGAAGGAAATCTGCATTGCTCCACCTTCTAACACCTTAGCAACCCTAGGGAATAGGCAGGAGCCAATTAACATGCTAGCAATCAGCTGAGATTCCATAGCAACCTTCTAGTTACATGCTATCAACCTGGGCTTGCATAGCAACCACCTAGCAAACACACAGCAACCACATGGAAATACATAGCAGTCACCTAGCAACAGCCTATCAACCATATGAAATACCAGAGCAACCTTGCAGCAACACCCTAGCAACCACCTGATATATATCATAGCAACCAGCTAGCAACACCCTAGCAACTACCTGCAATATCATTCTAACCATCTTGCAATACTTTAAAAACCACCAGGAATACCATAGCAACCACCTAGCAACACCCTTTCAACCACTCGGGATACCATAGCGAATACCATAGCAACCACCTAGCAACACCCTTTCAACCACTCGGGATACCATAGCAACCACCTAGCAACCACTTAGAATACAATAGCAACCAACTAGCAACACCCTAGTAACCACAAAAAATATCATAGCAACCACCAAGCAACACCCTAACAACCACCTGGAATACCATAGCTACCAAATAGCAACACTCTAGCAACCATCAGGAATATTATAGCAACCACCTAGCAACACCCTAGCAACCACTGGGAATATCATAGCAACTGCCTAGTAACCACATGAAATACCATAGCAATCTCTTTACAGCACCCTAGCATCCACCTGGGATAGCATAACAACCAGCTACCAACACCTTAGCAACCATTTCTGATATTGTTATTAAGCTCTGTCAAACTAGCATCAAAGTTTGTTCACAAAATGTAGTATATTCACCTTACCTCAAGCACGCCATGCTGAGATTTAAAATGTTTATGTTTTTATTATTGTTAATAATTATTACAATTATGCGGTACACCACATGGCATTATAACAAATAGTAACACGTTACAGCATGATTTGAAGTTTTTAAGGAATTATTTATAGGCTAGCATATTATTAGATATTTAGATATCAGGCAATATTAGAGCTTGTACAAATGCTTACATGGAATCATCACCAATTTACAAATGCTTATAAGCAAAGTTATAAAGATTTATGAATATGGGCTGCAGAAAAGGTGTGACCCTGAATCCCATACACTACTCAACTGGTACAAAAGCATTATTTAACTTATTAGAAAACAAAATATAGTTCATGTAATTCTTTAGATTATGCTACGCCACACTATAAGCATACATGACAATAAATAATCGAAAAGAAGTGCAAGAAAAAGTAAAAGCCGTGTATAAATAATGATTTATTAAGTGACCATTAAGCAGAAGATAAAACATAAGGAATGACTCTTTTCCATAAAAAAAGAAAGATCAGTGATTAAAAGTCTCCACATAATGATTATATTAAACGCTAAACAAAACCTTTATAAAGATACAGAAAATATGCACACAGAAAAACTCCACAAATCAACAAACATAATGATAATAATAATAATAATAATAATAATAATAATCACATTTTTACTTCACTGCTGTCCAACAGATGCATTGTTTTGATTTTGCACATTTCACAATGTTTTCTTCTATTTGCTATGAACTTTGTTCAATTTTTAAATAATTTTTTAAAAAAGCCCAGCTAAAGAAAAAAACAAACAAAAAAAAAACAATAAGGCAACGGTTATTGTGTAAAACAGAGTTGCAGGCACAAGGGTTTTGGTTTTCTACTGTTTGGCATCAGCTTTCTCTGAACACTGAACCTTCTGCATTACAGGTAAAATAAGAACAGGGCACATTTTCACAAATACCAAGAATATCCCTGAAAACAAACAAAGAAACAAACAAAGAAACAAACAGTTAACTGCAATTCCAAAGCAGCTTATTGCATAGTGCTCTGTGCACAATTGTGCAATGTTGTCTAACCCTAGTGTAGAAGCTCATACTGCCTGGCTTACATATTGTGTCAATGTGATTATCTGCAATATTTCAGATTTCAGAGCAATGCTTCCCTAAAATGTATAAAACACAGTATTTTCTAGTGATCAAGTGACAAGAGTCTGAGCAAATGTTATTGTTAATTCTAGGCTCCTTTATGACATCATCATATGACCAACAAAACAATTCTGTTGTAATATGATGAATAAAAACTGGTAAATGGATTTCGTGATTATTTCTGAAGCAGATTATAAAAAAGGGTAAGAATGTTGAAAGATGTTGTGTATAGTGTAGATGTACAAGCCATTGAGAAAGAGGACAGGAGGAGATGGAGCAATGCCATGGCTGAAGAAAAAGACAGTTGCAGTAGATCTTTAAAACTGATTTAATCCCAATTTGGGACAGCACATGTAGCACCGACTCGGAGATCCACAGAGATGCACACCATGGAAGACTGGGTCAGAGATTCTACCCCCTGTGCCACTCTAGAAGAAGAGCAATGTGATGCGGAGGATCATCAACTGACCTCTTCGTGTACGTCTGTCTCTCCATCGCTCTTTCCAACAATGTCTCTGTCCTTCTCTCCATCCCTGTCCAGTTCATCTTGCAGGTCTTCTACGTTTCCTGAGTCACTGCTTGCTCCAGAGTTTAAGAATGGTGAGTATCTGTAGCAGAGAGCAACCAGACATTTGTAATGTTACAACCTAGAACTGAAATGGACTTTAGTGGCATTTTATATCATGAATCAACATAAAATAGCCCAGAACATTGCCCCACAATTTGGGGGCATTATTACGTGCATATATATTAATAAGATGATAAGTGAGCCCCAAAGGAATTCTCTTGGTCTTAGCAGTGGATTGTGTAGAGGTCAGTGCGTCCGTTCTCTCAATAGTGGTAATATGGGCCATGGTGTAATCTATGACTGTCTTCTAAAAATAACCACACATTTCCGTACTCTTTTTTGGGGGGAGAAATTCATTCTTCACCCTCCAAATATCTTTAAGTCTCATTAGCTGTGAATAAGGAATGGAATTTTTGCAGCGCTTGAAAAGGGAAAGAGATTCTGTAGAAAGAAAATGTTTAAAAGATGATTCTTTTGATTTCACTTGCATGTCCAAAAAGCTTATGCTCAAGCCAGGGTCTGATACTTTATACATATTATACATGTATACTGTTTGGAGTGAAGGTTTCCCTTTGGTTTTTAAATGAAAACCTGTTTTACTCTATAAAACAGAATACTACGTTAATTTAGAAAAATCCTGACTGAAATATGATTGCTAATAAAAACCCCATTACAAAATGCCCAAAATATTACAGCAACGGAGTCTAAGTCAGCAATTATGCTTTATTAGCAGACCCGAAAATCGCCTTTGATGTGATCTTTTTAAATTATTTGAAAGTGTCTCACTAAGGTGTCCGAAAACTTAAAACAGTCAACATGTTTATTTTGTTAGGTCTTATCTGAAGCTTAAAATGTTTACACAGTCTCACATTTTTACACAAGTAGTGAGCTTGCTGTAAGCAGTCAATTTAAGAGTCAGTGAGAATGAGTAAAATAGGAAAACGGCTCACACAACACCTAAAAATATTAAATATTAGCCTTTCACAGAGCTAGAAAAGGGTATAAAAAGATAAAAGAAGTAAGAGTCAAACAAAAGAGAATGTTTGTACAAAATTCAAAATAGCAGTCTTTAGGCTAGGGGAATAAAGTCAAATACTATATGTAAATTTTGATTGTTGAACTAATACACATTCTGGCCCAAGGTTTGTGGACACCTGACAATAAAACTTCCCCAAAATGTTGCCACAAAGGTGTAAGCACACAATTATCTAGAACTTGTAGATTTCCCTCCACTGCAACTAAAAGGCCAAACCTGTTTCATTATGCGACATGACAAAATGAGGTCTATAAAGACATGGTTTGCCAAGGTTGATGTGGATGACCTTGAGTGACCCGAGCCTTGACCTCAACTAAACATTTATCTTTGGGATCTATTAGTCCAGGCTCTTGTCATATCAAAACCGGACTACTACAACGCACTACTCTCGGGCCTCCCAGCCAGCTCCATCAAACCCCTTCAGATGATTCAGAATGCAGCAGCATGTTTCATCTTCAACCAGCCCAAAAGGACCCATTTCACACCCCTATTCATCTCCCTCTACTGGCTTCCTGTAGCCGCCTGTATCAAATTCAAGGCCTTGATGCTCACGTACAAGACCTTGTCTGGAACAGCACCCCCTACCTCAACACTCTCCCGAAGGCTTACATTCCCTCACGCTATCTGCGATCGGTTAACGACAGACACTTAGTAGTGCCTACTCAGCGTGGTGTGGTGGGCGTTTTGGCACACTATGGCTGCATCACAGGCGGATCACTGCGTCACTGCATCCAGGCGGATGCTACACACTAGTGGGTTGAGGAGATCCCCCCTCCATACTATGTAACGCGCTTTGAGTGTCTAGAAAAGCACTATGTAACTGTAACTAAAATAACTAATTTACAGTATACAATATTTTATGTGCTGTATACACATACAATTAGGCAAATGGTCTTATACAGAAAGACCTAGGGGGCATTACAGTTTGTTTTTTTTATACTTGTATCTACAGTGCACACCTGCCAGTGGCTGCTGAGCTCTGGAGGAGTCTGCGACAGGTCTCCATCTGCACATCCAGTCCTCGCTTCATACTGCACATCTCCATGTACTCTTGCAGGTGTCTGGTCATGTCACTCTTGGCTGTGGCCAGCTCCAGCTTTGAGGACAATAACGACAAATTAACAATAAGAACAGGAACTGTTTAAATGTAACCCTAAACTGCTACTTACCTCGATCTGTCCAATTGAATCTTGGTACTCCTGCTCTCTCGTTTTAAAGAGTGACTCAGTCTTGTTTATCAGACTGCCCAGACTTCCATCCTGAAAGAACCAGAAACAGTCATAAACAGGTAACACAACCGAAGCCACAGCACCAACACAAATGTTTTGCTATTCTAGAAAAGTTGCTCATGTTCAGTGTTTGTAGATGAAGCTGTGCTAGTTCACCGGCTCGTGTGTTTCTCCGTGGCACTCGGCAGCACAGGCAGCGCTAGAGTGTGCACCGGCAGCAGCAGCAGTAGTGGTGGAGTTGTTGGTAAAGTCCTCCCACAGGAGCAGAGTCTCTTCAGTCTCCTCCCAGGCCAGACTGTCACAGTCATCGTCAAACTCGAACGTCTCCCGCCTGGCGACAGAGCAGTTATCTGAGCTAATTCTACAAACACAGGTGGAGTGGGAGAGGAAAGTGAAAGGAAATCCAAAGCAGGCTCCACCACCATTTCAAAGGGCTCCAAAACTTTGTGCAAGCAACTTCCAGATTACCAAAATGGTTACCATAATGTGACCACAAGGTGGCAGTATGGCATTAGAATTGAGTAATTATTTACAGCTAAGAGCAAAATGTTTGCATCACCCAGAATGACAAAGCTTTACTGCAACCTTCTTGCTCACCAGACTGGATCTCATAAAAAAATGACAGTGCATGACATCTGGCAGGATTTTCAAATATCAACAAGGTTCCTGTTCAGAAACAGGATGAAAGCTGTTGAAGAAAAACTGTTTCAGGCTATGACCTTGACCCTGCTTGGATCCATTTCAAAATATATTCAGTTCAACTGCTGGTTACAGTGATAACCCCATATAAATCCTACAAACCTTCAACCACTTGTTCTTGAGATATCACACTAATGAGTATCTCGGACAGACGGACGTTAAAATAATATACAGGAGCAAATATTACAACTGAGAGGTTCTAAAAGTTGTTTCGGAGGACACGAAATGTTATAAATGCAAAGATTAGTGAACTAAGTTATTAAAAAACAAGTACATCATGTTTAGAAAGGGAAATGCAAATATGTGAACTTTCTATCTGTGTAGGACTTTCTGCTATTAACATATTGGCGTATACTAATTAGCCATTTTGCTACTTGTGATCATGAAGGATCATCTGTAAAGCTTAACACTAGAAAGCTAATATTTTATTGCTATAAATTAATTTCTTTGGTTTTAAAGAGGAAGCGAACTTCTGCACTAAACTCTATGTACGAAATAGATCAGGGGTATTAAACATACACCCACGGACCAGGACTGGTCTGATAACTTGGTCCACATAATGAATTTATGAATCTTTGTTTTAAATGAAAATCGTCTTGTGGAGTGTAATTCAATTGAAAAAACTGGAAAAATAATTCATCTCTGTTATTCCTATAGGGGAGGAAACAGGGCAATAAACGCAGGGCCATAAACTCAGCTACTGATAAAATGCGTCAATTATATGTAATTCTTCATTAGCAAGCAAAGATTGGAAAAATGTTCAATCTTCAACTGTCTAGTGTCAGTGAGCCTGTGCCTCAGATTCCTGTTTTTAACCGATCCCAATGTGGTCTTCTGCTGTTAAAGATCATCCACCTCAAATTTTGACATGTTTTGCTTTCCGAGTTACTTTTTTGCTCACCATGTCTGTAAAGAGTGGTTATTTCAATTAATCACTATCAACAAGTCATCAGCAAGGTGTTTCCGCCCACATAACAGCCGCTCACTCGATGTTTTTCGTACCATTCTGTGTAAAACCTGGAGAATGTTTTATGTGAAATTCCCAGTTTCTGAAATACTCAAACTAGTCCATCTGGCACCAACAACCGTGCCACAGTCAAAGACACTGAATTCTGAATTCACGACCCGACCCAACCCACCCATGATTTCAAAGATTCAAATGACTTGGCTGATTGGATAAGTGTATGAATGAACAGGTGTGACCAGTGAGGTAAATCCATAATTTGGGAGTGATATATATTCAGTCCTTTTGTACATTCAGATTGCACCTTTCAGATAAATGCTGATATATTAACACATTTAATAGGAGATTTTGATGTGTTATTAGCCCACTTGACAGTGGACTAATGTAATGTAACGTAACATGGACATGACATGTGAAGTAAAAGAAGCCCATGGAGAAACCATTCAGACTTCTTGTAGGATTATGTACAGAATGGCACTCACAGCTGACTGAGCATGCGCTTCATTTCATCTGTAATGTTCAAAGATCCAGCAACTTCCTTCTCAGAGTGCTCGCTGTCTGCCTCCACCTCAGCATTCTCATCGTCAGACACAGCCTTACGCTCCTTCTTTTTACATGCTGCAGACGCCTTTAATACACACACACACGAAACTTAATTACATTTTCAAACAGTAAAACTAAATAAATAAAGCACACTAATGTCCTTGATGTTATAGTTTAGTGGTCTGGCAATCAGTTAAAATGGGCTTCATCATCTTACTCTGCAATCATGCTGTTATGTTGTTAACAGACCTTCCAGTGGTCGTTCAAAATTAAATTAAGAAAAGCAGTAGTGTAACAGAGAACACAAAATAAGCATTGTATTGACTTAACACAAATCATAGACCAGGAAAATGATTAAATCTGCATTTCATCAAGCTCGGAAATAAAGAACAACTTGGCTTAACACTATAATGAAATGTGTACAGCAATGAAAGCATCCATACTCCTTTGTGGTCTGCAGGAGCTCTAGAAGGACTGACATGAAACATCTTGCTCATGTCTTCCGAGTTCCTCTGCTGGGCCACGTCGCACAGTTTCGCTGTGATGTCGATGCGTCTACAAATGTCCATGTCCACCTTCATGGCTTTCTCTTGAATTTTGGTGTCCAAATCTGACATTTCCTGAACAATGAAAAACAAGATTTTTTTAAGATCGGTTACAGATAAGTCATGAAAAAAATCTAACATATATTTAGTAAGGAACTTCAAGTTGATTATTTCCTATAACAGCATGTCACAAAGTGGTTTATTCCTCTTTCCTATAATTCACTGTTTTTCCTCCATAGAACATTTTGTGGTGGTCACCACAGTGAAATTTCCCCTCAGATAACAAATGAAGAAATTCACTGTCTCCTTTTTGTGTAATGCATGTACTGCTATTGCTACTGCTATTTGAGAGCTCCTTGCTTAGACTTGTGACTTATGTTGCTTTTTCCAGAGATGGTTAGTAAGGCGCTACATTTACTTGAGTAACTTTTTGAAATAAATTTACTTTTAAGAGTAAGTTTAACTGTACTTATCCCGTACACTCTCCACACACTCTCCACACACTTTATCTTCTGTTCATTTTTACTTTTACTGTTACTTGAGTAATTATCTTTAGAAGTAGTTTTACTTGAGTAAAATGTGATGTTGGCTACTCTACCCACCTCTGGCTTTTTCCCCACAGGCCAGCCTTGTATGATAAACAGGTTGCATATGAATTAGGAATGAGCGCTCGTGTTCCTACTGCATCAATTTGATCACTATTATTAAATGTATATTATAGTAACCCCCCCCAAAAAGAAAAGAAATAAAAGTAACCTCCAAAACAACAGTAACAACTGATAAAACATTTCTAGGTAGAGCTATCTAGTTCCCTAATAGAGGCTTAGTTGCTTTAATTAGCTGCTTAACACGAGCTAACAAACTAGTCTTGCATTATGTTATTTTTATGTTTTGCCAGGTCTATATTTTTCACAAAAAAGTAGCAATCTATAAAACAATGAGAAACAAATAAAACTGTTGTTAACAGATTTGATAACGTCAGGTTTATTGTTGTTACGAACTAACGTTAGATAGATACTGGGTGTGTTGATATTTGTGTCCATGCTCTGAATGGATGGTTTGGGTAGGTACTCATGCAGACCAGTTCTGACTGAGGAAAAACCTTGAAATTGTACATCCTGAATCGTTCTATTTCTCGTATACCATAGCTAATAATTACAATATTTTATTTATTAAAGAGCGACATGCCATTTACAATGGATCCGTTTATAGTTACATTTAATGATTTGGAAGGTAGAGGTCAACTGATTGAGCACGTTCGCCTCACACCTCCAGGGTCCGGGGTTCGATTCCTGCCGGGGCCATGTGTGTGCGGAGTTTGCATGTTCTCCCCGTGCTGCAGGGGTTTCCTCCGGGTACTCCGGTTTCCTCCACCAGTCCAAAGACATGCATGGTAGTCTGACTGGCACATCTAAAGTGTCCGTAGTGTATGAATGGGTGTGTGAGTGTGTATGTGAGTGTGCCCTGCGATGGACTGGCACCCTGTCCAGGGTGTACCCCGCCTTGTGCCCGATACTCCCTGGGATAGGCTCCAGGTTCACCCGCGACCCTGAAGAAGGAGTAAGCGGTAGAAGATGGATGGATGGATGGATGGAGAGGTCAACCGATTGGTCGGTTTTGCCGATTAATCAGCAACGATAACTGATCTGCAAAACTCCACACCGTTGCAGGAGTGGCTGAGAATGTATAGTGATGTCATTATACATTACTGACAAATTGTGTTGTTATTTGAAGTGTTTTTTGATTCATTTTGGGAGTCTCGTATTTTTATTTGTTCTTTGGATTGTTACTTTTTGGTTCAGTTTGGATGTTAATCTTTTATTTACATTAATATTTATTAATAGTTCGTATATTTATTTCATTTAAAAAAGTACTGTACATTTTCATGGTACAGACAGCACGGTTTATTTTTGTAATAAAGTTCAGCAATATTTTACTTTGAGTGTTATGTTTTCATTCAGTATCACTTTTAAAAACTAATTATTAATCGGTTGATTAATCGGTTACCGGCAGGTACTGCCCAACTTAGTTATCGGTATCGGTTGACCTCTACTCTGGATCAACCCAGACACCCTGAAGCGGCGAGATTGTGTCTATTTTGTCTGTGTTTTTTTTTTCTTTTCTTTTTATGCTTATAGCAACAGTATGTATAGCACTTTGGTTTAAATATCCTTTATAAGTACTTACTTACCACCATGTTGCCCAACCATGTTCTATAACCGAATTTTCTCATTTCATATGTAAATCTGTAGGTACTGCAGGACAGTTTTGTGCTTGCTCTTCTAGCTTAATTATCTAAGCAAATCTATGGCTTTTTAATGTGCAGTCATAACAGAATTAGTAATCACATTCTCCACTTCTGTCTGGTTTAATTTTGCATCATCACTCTAAGTAGAAAGTATACAACACAAAGCTGTTATTTGTAATGAGAAAATCATTGGCTGCAGACTCCCTTGACAGACCAGTACTCATTTAGGATGAGAAAGCTGGGAACATCGTGCCTGAACTCTCTCACCCCAGTCACTCTCTCTTCCAGAGGCTTTCTTCCCAGCAAAGACGCATAGTAAGAACCATAAAGACTGGAACTAACAGACTGAACATAACGAACTGGAACTTTGAGCAGTTTCTTACCCAGGACATGACTCTCATACATGAGAACTCTTTAGATAACCTCTCCATGTGACCAACCAAGTAGTTGGATATAACCTTAGCCACAACAAATACTTATCCTATAATGTGTAATATTAATATTAATGTGTATGCAGCTTGATCTGTACATAATGTTGCTATTTTAATAGAACTACACATACAGTATGGCTCACTAAAAATCAAGTATTTCTTAAAAATATTTTGTTTAGTATATTTGTTCTTTCTTCTTTAGATTTGGAGATTTTCTTTCACCTACACCAAGAAATAAAAATCCATACGCAACTTGTCAAATAAATGCTACATTTACATTCACAATATTTGGCAGATTCCCTTATCCAGAGCAATTTACATGCATCACATTTATACAACTGAGCAATTCAGATTTAAGGGTCTTAAGTGACAGCTTGTCAGTGTTGGGATTTAATGAGTCTTTATTGATCACATATATATACGCACAGTAAAATTCTTTTCTTCGCATACCCCCGCATTTTAGGAAGCTGGGGTCAGAGCGCAGGGTCAGCCATGATACAGCGCCCCTGGAGCAGAGAGGATTAAGGACCTTGCTCAAGGGCTCAACAGTGGCAGCTTGGCAGTGCTGGGGCTTGAACCCCCAACCTTCCGAGCAGTACCCCAGAGCCTTAACCGACAACCACCATTTGAATTCACAACCTTCTGATCAGTAATCCAACAGCTTAACCGCTGAGCTAGCACTGCCCCATGGAAGTTTGGCTTCAAAGCTTGCCGGAATGTTCAATAAGCAGCAACAAATGAAAAATAATTACTTACATCAGTCATGAGACTCTTATAGACGACCAATTCAGCTTTAAGCTGTTCCACTTTCTCACTCAGTTCTTTCCGTAGGGCCTCAGAATCCTGCGCACTCTGTAGGGGACACGTCAAAAAGGAAGCCAGTCAAATCGAATGTTTTTCCACACTAACATTTCTTCTACATTCAACACCAGCACGGTGAGCAAACGCGTTAAAAGGCTAAACTAATGAGGCACAAAACAGCTAATTTTCTACAACCCCAATTCTGAAAAAGTTGGGACAGTATGGAAAATGCTAATAAAAACAAAGAGGAGTGATTTGTAAATGTAGTTTGACTTGTATTTAAACAAAGAAATGTATAAAGACAAGGTATTTGATGTTTTACCTAATCAACTGCATAGTTTTTTGAAAGTAAACCTTTATTTCGATATCGATGCATGCAACATGTTCCAAAAAAGTTGGGACAGGGGCAATTTAGGACTAATAGCAATGTGACAAGTTGAAATAAGAAGGTGATGTGAAACAGGTGAGGCAATAGTCTAATCATAATATATAAGGAGCGTTCAAAAAAGGCCTAATCCTTCAAGAGCAAGGATAGGTTGAGGCTCAACAATCTGACAACAGATGCGTCAGCAAATAATCCGACACTTTGAGTACAACATTACCCAAAGACAAATTGGTAGAATTTTGGCCATTTCACCTTCTACAGTGCACAATATAATTAAAAGATTCAAGAAATCCGGTCAAATCTCGGTGTGTAAAGGGCAAGGCCGAAAACCCCTTCTGACTACGTGTGATCTACTGTATGATCCCTCAGACGTCACTGTTTGTGGTATGACGAGTCAACATTTAAAAAATTTTTTGGACAAAACAGAGAATTGAGAATGTGTGGCGCATTATGAAGTACAAAATAAGGCAATGAAGGCCCCGTACTGTTGCGCAGCTGAAGAAATGCAAAATGGATGAATGGGGGGAAAATTCTGTATGCTACACTTAATCAACTGGTGTCTTCAGCGCCCAAACACTTAATAAGTGTTATTAAAAGAAAAGGTGATGTTACACAGTAGTAAACAGTTGACTGTCCCAACTTTTTTGTATTGTGTTGCAGTCATCAGATTTGAAATGAGTGTATATTTTCAAAAATAAATAGTAAAACAAATAATGTGTTAATGTGTTTTCAATGTAGTTCAGGGTGAATTGAATTTTCAAATGACTCCTTTTTTTTTTTTTTTTGCATTTCCATACTGTCCTAACTTTTTCGGAATTGGGGTTGTATAAATTTTTTTTTAGAAATGGTCTCTTGCATAACTGAGCAGTACATTGATATTTATTTGGAGGGCAGTGTTAATTGTGGGCCATGCAGACATAGTGGAGCTGTATCTCTACCATAAGCACATCCAAAAGCTGTATTTAGAAATGGGTTAAGTGTATATAAAGTGGACATTTCTATAAATAATATGCACATTATTTATTAAAAAGTGAGAATTATCTTAAGTGCTTAAGAGCTGTTTGGGCAGTTCGGGTACTCGAGACGAGTCTCATCTTTTGAGTAATATTAACTCCAGCACAACTATCTTACAATTGTTTTTATAACACAATATCTCATCCGGAAATTCATGTTTTACAGAATGTAAATACACTCCAGAAATATGGAAGGGCAACAATAAGTGCATAAATATGACAATTCAAAATTGTTTGAATCATCTACACGGTCTTCCAATCTCAGCAGCAGAGGTTTTTTTTTGGTCCTTCTCAGAGCTTCATGCATTCTGGAGATTTCTATGGTGTGCATTTCAAATTCATCAAGCCAAAAATAACTTTTTCTGGTCTGAGTTGCTTCTCAATTATTCAGATCTGCTGTATGCTATTCAGATATAAGTTTACATTTATAGTTTGATAACTAACTAGGATGTACAGTGATGCTTGAAAGTTTGTGAAACCTTTTTGAATTTTCTATATTTCTCCATGAATATGACCTAAAACATCACCAGAGTAGATAAAAAGAACCCAATTAAATAAATGAGACAAAAATATTGCACTTGGTCATTTATTTATTGAGGAAAATGATAAAATATATTACATACATGAGTGGCAAAATTATGTGAACCTTTGCTTTTTGTATCTGGTGTAAGGCCCTTGTGCAGCAATAACTGCAACTAAACGTTTGTTGTAACTGTTGATCAGTCCTGCACATCAGCTTGGAGGAATTTTAGCCCGTTCCTCAGTACAGAACAGCTTCAACTCTTGGGTGATGGTCAGTTTCCTACAGGAACTGCTTGCTTCATGTCCTTCCACAACATTTCCATGGGATTAAGGTCAGGACTTTCCAAAACTTTAACTTTATTCTTCTTTAACCAATGAACTTAAATTTTCTCCATTTGTACACAATCTATCTGACTGTGAATTGGTGGAGTCCAAACACTTTAGAGATGGTTTTGTAACCTTTTCCAGCCTGAATGCACAAATATGTAATATTGGATCATTTTCCTCAATAACTAAATGACCAAGTTTAATATTTTTGTTTCATTTGTTTAATTGGGTTCTCTTTGTCTTCTTTTAGGACTTGCGTGAAAATCTGATGATGCTTTAGGTCATATTTATGCAGGTATATCGAAAATTCTAAAGGGTTCACAAACTTTCAAGCACCACTGTAGGTCGATCTCAGATTGCTGATTTGAGAAAAACAAATGGCAGGGATGTCAAATTAATATGATTAGCATGACTAGGATTCTTCATGACCATCAAGTTAAAAATTCTTAGACATTCATTTAATTCTTGCCTACTTCCACAGAGTGGTCTCTATGCAACTGGGTGAAAAAACCTGGCAACATTGCAGATGTGAACTGCAGGCAGGTCATTTCATTAATCTGAATAGGCAGCCTGTAAAATCAACCCCCAGCTTAGCATCAAGTCTGAATAGGAATAACATTTCCTGTGTATCTACTGATATCTCTTTTGAACTGAGAATACAGCCCTCAGTAAAACCACAATGAGCATAAGATAAAGAGCTGAGCACTGTTTGGCAGGGCTGAGCTCTCACTTGTTGTAAAGTCTCCACCATGGCCCCCATTTGCTGGCAGTTGGACAACTCCTCCTCCCATCTGGAACACACAGCACAGACATCTGGTCAATAAATTCCTCAGTCCAGACAAAGATCATGTCATCTCACTTCATCAGTAAAGACAGAAAACGTCATATAATTGCAGATGGAATTAGTTTGAATGAATATACACGATACAAGTATTGCTCATTATGAAGAGGATGATGACACATAAACTGTTAAAAGTCTTCATAGAGTATTTAAAACATTCAAAGAGGAGATCGAGTACCACATAATTATCCTTAATGTGTTGCCTTAATAGCGTCTTCCTTAAAGTCACTATGGTGATGGTAGAGACAACAGAGCACACAAGCCAAACGTTCAAATGGGAGACGTTTAATACAATCCAGTGAAGAGGTTCGCTAAGTCGACCTGCTTTGTTTAGGGTTGTCACGTTGGGTGTCATGCAACGAATGCTACAGTGTTTGAACCTTGGTTTGTTCCTGAGCAATTCATTCTGGGTAGTTAGTGGACATTGCCATAGCGTGTACACAAACAGTGCTGTCTCTCAGGCCACAGACTCACAAACTGAGTATTTAAAAGCACTACCACTGCCTTGTGTGTGAGAACGTTCACTGCGCCTTTACAAACCCTTTGATTACAGAAATGGGCTTCTTTATAGTTTTGTTTACAAGGTTTAGGACTCTCAGGTAATGAAATTGAAACCCTTTCCTTATTAGGGAGGAATTTTTCATGTTGCACCAGGTCTTTTCCAGACAAAGGCATTCCCCAGTCATGCCATGTGGACATAATACACCTCCTCCACACATATCCTTGCTCTATCTCTCTCTCGCTCCCCCTCCCTTCCAGCAGGATACCTTTCATTCCTGTCATATTCCAGGCATTGCACACTTATTGCCATTTGTCTTATGCAGCCAGAATGTACTTTGGCTTAGGAAAGCAGTTTAGGAAAGCCAAAAAGTTTTCATTATATTTCCAATATATTGAAAACAAGATGGTATTTTGTTTTAGACAGTACTTCAGTGGGACATGGACAAAATACTATATCGGGAATAAAATTACTTATATCGATTGTGATATGTTTTAATATATTACAAAGCATAACATGTTCATGTGGCAGGAACTATAGACCACGCGCCATCAACTGGTGGAGCATGGTCCAGGTATGGATGCAGCAAAGAATTTCAGTGGACCATATTGAGTACTTGACAAAATACTGTCGCAGAGCCGATTAACATAAAAAGAAAAATAAATAACTGGCTGTAGTTCAGAGAGTCTAGTATTTTTAAACATGAACTAGCTCAATGTCTGTAGCAAACCCAAATTATTTAGCTGAAGTCAGCTCATTAGCCCAGAGGATAGATACAGGGCTAGAGAATTTAAATCAGAAAGGGAAGTGTGTTGCATATATTTTCATAGAATTATTCATTTTATTTTCCCTCTCTGGGCTGATTAGTGAACTGTTGGCTTGTTTAAAGAAAAGTCGACGACAAAGTCAGAACATTTAAAGAGGATATGCATGTATGCATGAATGCAGTTATTAATTTTTTTTAATCTGTCCAGAGTCCATGAAGAACCATTTACAAACAAAAACAATTTAAAATTTACAGCCATAAATGAATCATTAATGAACCTTTGTAAGCAAGGAATTGCTGGATGTATGACATGTAACTGGATCTTCACAAATTTTAATTGAATACAACTGCTATAGATTGATCTGCATTATTTGGAACAAAAAGTTTGTGGTTTGCATGAATGCTCTGTTTCATTAAGACCTATATAGAAACCCTCATTTTGAACATGCAAGATTGGCCAGGAACACACAAGTTATATTACGCAAGTTGTACAATTTGTGTTTAAATACTTGTTTTTATATACAGCACTGTGTAAAAGTCATTGCACATGCAAAGTAATGCTGTAAAGCAAAGATGCCTTCAAAAATAAAAACACAATATACAGAGCCATTAACAGTAATAAACTAAACAAAGTCAATATTTGGCATCACAACCTTTTGCTTTAAAAAAAAAAATAGTAGTCTGAGGTACAATGTGTGTAGTTTTATTAGGACACTGGCTGGTAAGTTTTACTGAACATCTTGTAGAATCTGCCACAGCTCTTCTGAAGACTTTCTTTGGTTGTTTATCTCGTCCAATCCGAACAGCTTTCATTAGTTTTAGTTGTTTGTTTTTGTTTTTTTTTATCTGAAAAGGGATCTATTACATCACATAATATGTTGCTTTCCTTACTGACATATACTAATATTTCTGTAACTTTTTTTGTGAGAAAATCAATGTTTGGAAATAGAAAATGTTTTTGTCCTGACTCAATAATGCAGACCTCATAAATTAAACATCTATAACAAAATTTGTACAAAGAAAATAGTGTGTCTAAGACTTTTGCACAGTACAGGTTTTACGTAAAAGGCTTCAACTTAACTTATAACAAACCTTACCATGTTTTAATTAGAATATGTAGTTTTCTTAAACTGGTTTAAACTGGTGTAAACTGGTTTAAACTGGTGTAATATAACATCATAATTTTACGAGGAGTCAAGTTCAGAGAAGTCCATTTGTTACATGGATGCTCCGTTTCAAACGATTCAATGTATGACAATATATTAAATGTTATATGTCAGCGGACTCATTTTGATTAAATAAAAACATACAACCAGTTTAAGGTGCAGCGACATACAGTACATTAAGAATTTGCATGGATTCATCATTTGAAAGACTAGACACTACTGCTAGTTTGTAGAACAAAAAATTACAGATTTTTAAACGCCGAGACATTCAGATTGAGGGGTAACTCCAGTGTAGCTGATTAAACTACTGCCCAAGGGAATGAGAAAATGACTCCACTCATTTCCTCTGGCCCACTCACTCCAGCCCTGCAGTTTTACTGCCTTGAAACAATCTCAGTTCAGACTGAGCAATACAACAAGCTTAGACACGAAACAAAACAAAAATAAATAAATAAATAAATAAATAAAATTCAAGTGTGCATCTACGTCTTTTCATGTCATTTCTGCTATTTCGTTAAAAACACCTGACTACAAAAGTTACAAAGCATTACTGCTGGTGCATATCATATTACAAAAAAACAATCCATTTCTGTAGAAGTGTAATCCCCTAAAGGCTTGTTAGCATTACCATATAAGCAGGAAGAACAGTTTTGGGGAAAGAGAACAATGCATGGAACCAGTAAACAAAAACTGTACGCCTGAATAAGCGGAACAAACACTTTCATATCAGTGAAGTTCTTAAGAACTCTCTCGTGCCAATCGTATTTACTTCTCAATACAACAGACAGTTTAAGGGAAACCCCACATAGCTGATTTATATTCAAACCATATATCATTGGTTTAATTTATTTTATTTTTATTTTATAGGAATGGAAAACGTCATTATGCACTTAACAGGATAAGTGAAGATTGAACCAGAACAGCGCCTTCTGATTGCTATCTTGAGTAATCACTATAATTAACACTAAAAGACTGAGATAATCTACTGCCAACGCACAGACTGGCTGACATCACTGAAACACAGTGTGCGACACAGTGGAGGACTAAACCAATAGCTTTATTCACCTTTAATCCATTGGGAGGTTTATTAGATGGTATGTCATAGGGACGCATCGATACCAATACTGGTACTGGTCTGATAACCTTGCTCATTTACTCCTACTTATAAAATATGCCTCGATACCAGGTGATACATCGTAAACCTAGTGTACGTTGTCCTGCTAATGTACAGACGATACAAAATTACAGCAATCTGGATGACTTTCATGATTACTAACGGCAATCAAAGGAAATACAAACAAAAATAACAATAATAAAGAAGGCACTACAGCACCTTCCTACAATAAAAGTTAGGGCTGAGCGATATGATATGACAAATATCATATCACGATACTCACTACGACATTTCTGCGATGTGCAACACGATGCGTACCACGACATAAAATTTTACTAACAAACTGTCCGCAAAACAGTAGTAAAATAAACAAAAACTGTTAAGCTGACTTTGACGATACTTGCCTTTGACTAATGCCTACAAAGACAAAGAAGAGCAAATCAATGGCATCCATTCAGCAACATTTAATTTGTAATTATTAAAAACATTAAAAATACATCACCATACCAACGATAGCTCAGAAAAGTGCATTGCGTAATCATTTATCACGATGCCGATATTATATCGATATATCCTAAACATAAAACTCAGCGTAGGGAGTGCTGTCTCTTCCTCGAATTCTGTCTAGTCAAGCAAAAATGTCTACAGACAAACCTAGGTGAGTGAAATTAAAAGCTCTTACCCAGCATGCTGTTCTCGATCAATAAGCTGCTACTGGTCACTGACAATGAGAGATTCTGACAAAATGAAAAGTAAAATGTACTTGCAGCTGTACAAGAAGGGCTTTTCCGAAGTGAAACGAAACTTGCGCTTCTGTAATGCAACTTTATTCGATCCAGACTAACTAATGAAGCTAGCTAATGCATTTTAATTTCAACTAGCTAACAGATGAACATGCACAGTTCCCCTCCGAAAGTATTTCTACATATATTTAAATATATTTCCACATATTTAATTCTAGATGTGTTAAACAACTGCGAACATGGCATCTTCTGGAACATGTGACTGACCAGTGCTTCTTGCTGCCCAGGTTTGCCCTGTGTAATGATGGTTTAAATTATTAATAGCTTTGAATATCTACTCTTGGTTTATGCCCTAGGTTTCGCCTGTGAAGACTGTCTTTGTTGTTAAAAAGGATAAACCAACATGAAGACCAGAAAGCTGTCTATGGGAGAAAAACAAGTCTTTTTAAATCCGAGAAAAGAGCTAGAAAACATCTAGATGTAAATATGAGGGAATGAAAGCTGAAATTCTGATCTATTGTCTCATTCAGCTTTTGATCTCAAACACAAATATGTGATAAAAGAAGTGGGCACTAAGCCAGCTACCCCAAAGTTCATTGTTCAACCACTTTGTTCTTCCAAACTAGAGAATGATAAAAGCACAACCATGAGCCTGGTTTGTGGTTAAACAAAGCATTATGAAGAGCATAACCTGCTCGATCCAGTTAATCTTGTGACAAAAGAACTTACCCTGGCACCAGATTCCATCATACATCATACAAAAAAACATCATGGTTTAATATTAAAACCTTAGCAGTGATTCTATTTATTGTAATTAATTGCATGTAGAATAAATTAAAGAATTACTCACAGCTACATATAATAATTGGAAAAATATACATAAACAATAGGAAGGCTTTAGAGCAGTTTTCCTGTGACTTTTCTCAGTCTTTTCTCACATAATAGATAATCAGTAAATCCTACTACATGTTTTCAGTCACTTATTTGCCAAAATATGGACAAGGAATGAAAAGTTGTATCCTCTGAGGTAAACCATAATGGCTGTTGGACTTTGTATTTTTTCCCTCACAGCTTTTGACATGGAACACTGAACTGAGGAATTCTTATCTGAGCCGCAAGGACTGACACACAACCTTTAAAAACTATGTGGAGTAAGCAATCAGTAAATACAAAAATAAATACTTTACTAAATTTAAGAATTTCCTCCGAGTTCTACAGGAACACCTCCATATTTAAAATTCAAATGTTCTAACTCACTTATACTGCAATATATTGATCTAAAGGTATAATGTTGAATCAAAAACAGACAGTCCAGGCGTGTGGAGCAGCATTATGTCACTGCCAGCATTTTTTACTTCAGTGCAGATAAAAATCATGTTAAAAATCGTTCTCTTGTGCCAAGGCCGGCAACATTTTGGTCTCGTTTCAAAAGAACTCAAGAAACAAGCTGAAGTTTCACGGAATGCAACATAATAATAAAAGAAATTCCTACAAGTGTCAAATCATCTAAATGTCAATTCTCAAGAAGTGAGAACAGATAAATGTGTAGTAGTGGTGATAACATTTTATGTAATATTGATAATGATCGTAATATGATGTACATGTCCTTATTTAACACATACATAAAGATAGACATCAATTCTTTCTCTTTCGACTACTACTTTTCTTACAATGTTGTGTTATGTATTGCACTCTTTTACGTCATGTGATTGTGTTTTTTGTTACTAAGGATCATCATGAACATTCTAAGTAAAAACCCCAATATAATCTCCTGTGGTAATAGTAGGTAGTAAATATGTTCTTTTACTCTTCTTTTACTACACTATACTGATATTAGTGTGTTCTGAGAGCGAGGAAACTAATTATAAGCCTGAAAGCATTCTGCTATTTCTGTGGTGGCCTGAGAAAACCTTTTACATAGTCAAATTCTTATATTTTCTTTGATATATATATATATATATATATATATATATATATATATATATATATATATATATATATACACATACACACACATACACACTGAAACATAAATCCATACAAAGGGCAGAATTTTCATGTACGTAAAATACATAAGTTCAACAAAAAAAATTAATAGATAATGTTAAATAGGTTTTGAAATTTTACATTTTTATAAATTTGAACTCCATATACAGAAATATGTACATATACAGTGAACATACATTTACATACCCCTTGCAGAATCTAAATGTTAATATTTTTTTAAATAAGAGGGATCATTAAATTGCTTTTTTATTTTATTTAGTACTGTCCTGAATAAGCTGTTTCACATAACAGATGTTTACATATAGTTCACAACACACAATAATAACCGAATTTACAAAAATTACGAAGATCAAAAGTTTACATGCACTTGATTCTTAATGCTGTGTGTTGTTACCTGGATGATCAATGACTTTTGATAGTTTGTGATAGTTGTTTATGAGTCAGTTGTTTTTCCTGTGCGATTAAACTGCTCACTGTTCAGAAAAATCCTCCAGGTACTGCACATTCTTTACTTTTCCAGAAGCTTCTGCATATTTGACCCCTTAGGACAATTGAGGGACTCATACAAAACTATTACAAAAGGTGGAAACATTCACTGATGCTCAAGAAGGCAACACGATACATGAAGAGCCTTAAACTTTAAAAACAGAATGATCTGTGTAAAGTATATTACATCCAATGTGCTACCAAGTTTCAAAATTTCAAACCAATACCCAACTTGATAATGATACTCATTTTGGGTTTTGTGCATCCCTATTAATAAACAAGTGTTACAATCTACATACACTGTCTGATGTGTGAAACACTGATAAAGATGTTATTCACCGTTTCTCTTCATGTGCAATATGCTGCTTTTTGCATGACTACGAACAGTATGTTATAGGGAAACCGAAGGGGAACGCATCAGTGAAAAACATGGACTGAGTGCCAATCAAAATCCCTAGGGGCCTTTAGAAACATCTGTTGCCAGAATAAGAGAAGACAAAGCTGAACTCAGATCAATATTTAGACAGGCTACACCCTAAAGTCCACATTACACTGTGTATATATCACATAGGATGAACATACACTACACATGCTGCATGTTTTGGTTTTTTTTTTTGTTTTTTTAAACCTATGTGAAGAGTAGGGAAAACAAGAAACAAAAGTAAACAAGGCAGATGAAAAAACATGGTAGCTACATATGGAATTAAGTAGCTCATTCCCTCAATTATCCAATCCACCGATCATGTGGCAGCAGCGCAATGCATAAAACCATGCAGATACAGGCCAAGAGCTTCATATCAGACATCAGAATATGGAACGAATTTAATCTCAGTAAGTTGTGACAGTGGTGTGACTCTTGGTGCCAGACAGTCTGGTTTGAGTATTTCAGAATCTACCGATCTCCTGGGATTTTCACAGGCAAAAGTTTACACAAGAATTTACACAGAATGGTGCGAAAAACAAAAAGCAACTGCAAAATCTAGCAACTGGCAGTTCTGCGGGTGCAAAAGCATTATTAACAAGAAGTCCAAGGAGAATGGTCAGACTGGTTTGAGCTGACAGGAAGGTTATGGAAACTCAAATAATGACTCTTTACAACCGTGGTGAGAAGAAAGACATTTCAGAACATACAAAACACCAAACCATGTGGCGGATGGACAACAGTCAGGAAAGAAAAGGGGTTTGCACCTACAGTGGGCACAGGTTCACTTAAAATGGACAGTTGAAGATCAGAAAAAGACTAGATGTTTTTCCTAACTTTAACTGTTCAGTTTCAGTGAACCTATGACCAGTGTAGTCGCAGATTATATTTACATTTATACATCTGAGCAGTTAATGGTTAAGGGCCTTACTTAAGGGCTCAACAGTGGCAGCTTGGCAGTGCTGGGGTTTGAACTGGGGGTAGAATCTATTGCTTAATTACTGCACCAAACGTTCCTAAAAGACAGCCTCAGCTCCACTGAATTCATTCATGAATAGGCCTTTGAGGAAACTCAAATCATGTGCAGGCTCGCAGCATAACGGGAAGAACACAGAGGACAAAAAAAAACAGAGCGTCATCTCTGGGAATAACTGGTAGGAGTCATTGGGATCACTGACTTTTATCCCACATGGAGATGAGTAAAGCAGAGATATGATTCTTCTTTCCTGCTAACATAATTTAGCATAATAACCAGGCATGCCTAAAGCAGGACAGAGCTTGCACAAGGCAAACGTCATCAAGACACTGACTAACCACTCTGAAATCTACCAGATTATCTTCTATTGTTGATCTTTGGACATGCAGCACATAACACACAGTTGTTTTCAACTGTCTGAGAACTCCTGTTCAAATTATACATTAATTATGATTAATACATTAATTGTAATTATCCTAGTCCTAGACATTTCCCTGCTCTAACACACCTACTAAACCTGGGGATAAATAAATAATCAAACTGCACTGGGTCTACTTTAGGTTGTCGCATAGTCTCACAAGCCAGACTTTCAGCTTTCGCAAGAGGGTCCAGTACAATGCATCAATAAACCTAGCCAACTTTCACAGAAACAAGCTACTTGTCTCACAGTGCAAACAACCAAACAGACCTTTCCCATTAGCCTGCAAGTAAACAAATGAGATTACCATGTTTACTTGCCACTAACTGTTTTGATAAAAACTCAACAGTAACATTTAAAGATGAGGTGTTGTGAACGTTTTCAGTCCACTGAATAGATCTTGCTCCAGTTCCTTGTGTTACAGTGCTCCAAAAATTTTTTTTTCTTGTTCAAGATTAGTGTATGCAAATGTGTGTACATAGTCATGTGAAGAACCAATGAGATTGCAAACTTCAAGGTTCTGGGAAGAAAAAAAAAGAAATCAGAGTGCCAGGTTAAAACTAGTAACAAATTTGCTCTCTTTTCAACATAGATTCCCATTTAAACACGAACAGTTGCTAAAAACGGCAATATTACAGGCTTGTTTTTTGGTTTTCACCACACTGGGTTGCACTTCTACATAGTTGGAGCATCTAGTCTTGTTGGCTAGATCTAGCTGAACCATTATAGGTCAAATGACATGGAATATTTTGGAAAAACAGTTTCAAAAAGCAAAGATTGTTAAGAAGTTCCTGAGCTTCTAACCCACAGATGAAGCGCGTTACCCACATGATTCCTGGAGTTCTCCAGTTAAAATACTAAATCAAGAAGATCTGCCTAAATGTTGAACGTGGTGGAAAATGTGCGAGGAAAAAAAAATGGATAGTTGGCCAAAGTATATGGACTGCATTTATAAACCCTATGAGCTTTTAGAAATGCACATCTGTTTCCAAATCATGAGAAGACCAAACTCACCTAGATTCACATCAGTATTTAGACAGACTACACCCTACTGCCAGCATTACTGTAATAGACAAAAACTATTCATAACACCTTAATTAATCTAGCTTTATGCAGGATTATATCATATCTTTTTTTTGGTCATACAAGATATAGTCTACAACATAATATCTTGAGAACTCCTGGACAAAATTGAAGGAATAGTTTGTATTCATATTTAGGTTAATTAGTCTTTAAACAAAAGGACTGGATATAAAGAGGAAGCAAAAAGAGACAAACATCCCAGAGACCAAGATGACAAGATACAATGCAGAGTTTTCCCCAATTCCACCATTTCCCTGACATTCCCCAGGGAAATGATCTTACACTGATTCTCACCTCCACACAATACGGTGTCTGACACATTGCCTGTCCGGCAGAGTCCAGCCACCTCCTTGCAAGCTGACTCATAATGGTCACCATAGCATATGGCAGGATGAGGATGCAATCCTCCAGAGGTGTGTGTGCCTTATGACCCAGCAGGCCCAGCCTTCATGAACACAGACCTTTATAGCTCGATTGTGAATCACAGAGCTACTGCCTGTGCTAAATTAAAGTGCCAAAGCAAAGGAATGAATAACACCCCTTCCCAGGGGTACACCGAATTGATTAAGAACTGGACCGCCATGCTCGCATACATATTTTCAAATGCTTTATAGGTTAATTAAGAAACAGCAAGTTAGAGAAGGTTAAAAAAAAAAAGAAAAAAAGAAAAAAGAAAGCAAAAGACACTGTTGTGAAATGGGGACAGATTGTACAGATCTACCAAAGACTAAATCCAATCAGGAGGATAAAGCATTCCATGGAGCAAGAGGAGTGGGAGGATGGGATGGTATGGGAGAGGAACAAAGATATAACCAGAGCAGACAGGGCTTGGAATGGCGTAACTATTTCAAGAATGGACTGTTCTTTATAAACATACATTGAACTTTACACATTCTAACAAAAAGAATTTGCTAATACAAACCTATTGTATCTATATTACAACAAACAAACTACCTTGGCTACCTTTAATCTTGGAGATCACCTTCACGACTGGACCAAAGCCATGTTTTTTCCTCATCATTTTAATGTGATTTCTAAGAATGAAAATCATGTGCAATAAGCATGTCAGAATGGCCTTGAAAGTTCTACATTTTTTTAAATAAAGTAAGGAATTCTCCTGCTGTCTTTCTTGAAGTTAAGACAAATAAAAAAACAAAAACAAACACAGCTTGTCATGTTACATAGAAACCACAAAGCCACAAAGTATATTCTACTGTGCTGAAGACTTTCCTGCAACAGAACCAAACTATATCCTTCACCATATCAACAATGACATTTTAATTTTCTAAAATCTTCTGACCAATGATGTGTTATTAAGACCATTAAAAGCTTAATATTTGGCCATTTCGGGCATGACCCTTTTTTTTTGCCCAGGAGTGCAAGTTGTTACTACAGAAACAATAATGGATTTGAACGAGCATTAATATACACTTCACAGCTGGAACTGTACTGTTATAAAAAAATTATACAACAGTTAGTTCAGGTCCACTAATCTGATTGGATGACTGGCTTTCCAAGAGTGCTTATATTTACTATAACCATACTGGGACATTTCACTGTTTGTATCACTCCGCTGGTCTGTGTTCGCAGTGTAAAATTCCGACTAGCAACAGTCCAACTGAAATTGTTACTGCAATAGAGTTAGCGAGATTGTCACCTTACAGGACAAACGATACACTTTACATTAACGTAACTTCTGACTTAAAACATGAAAGCTCGTCAGATGAAGATGAAAAGGAAAAAGGGAAGCCTATGTCAATGTTTGCACTTTTAACAGGAATGTACACATCACTGCAAGCTAGCTAGCCGACGGGCTTTCAGGGAGTGTGACCTCTTCGAGATCTATTTCTATTCGCGGAGCAAAAATAAACAAATTATTTGTGTCCTAAATATCAGTTACTTGATATTAATTTCTTATTTATAAAACTGCAGTATAAAAGCAATATCACGCTCACAATCACGCTGTTAATCAACACCTCCTGATTAACCAGAAATACGCTCAACAGCATAATTGTTGCTTAATTATCTAAATAAAACTTTTTTTTAAAACTAAAAATAAAAAGACTTCTGGCTGATTAAATTCTTTAAGAATTTTAACTTAAAAATTCTTTTAACATGATCCCATAACAAATCCACAGAGTTAAAAAAAGGGGGAAAAAAATAATTTCAGGACACACATTTTATATATATATATATATATATATATATATATATATATATACACACACACACACACACACATTTATACAAACATTTATACATATTTATACATACACTCACACACACATATACACACACACACACTATATATATATATATATATATATATAAAAATATATATATATATATATATTTATATATATATATATATATATATATATATATATATATATATATATATATATATATATATATATATATAGAAATGCTGCCATTCTTGACCAGCAGTACTTCAGCAACTTGATGGTGATTTCCCTCCACTGAGTTATGCAGGAATCCGGCCAGTAGCGCAAAGTGCGATAGACTGACCCACTTCTGTGATTAATGGTGGGATACAAATGCAGGCTAGCTGCTAGAGGATGAGAATTGAGTACAGTGGCACAGTGCCGATATGTGCCACAGTGTGAGTGCAGATAAATGTGTTTCCAATCAAAGGGATTTAAAGACAGCGGTGCTAAGACCATGTAAGAAAATTACCTTTTCTAAAATAAAAATTAAAAAATAGTTGTTAATATTAGGACGATAATTAGAAGTAAAGCTGGCAAATACATCTCAATTAACATAACCTGCTAACG
The DNA here is from genome assembly GCF_023375685.1 of Ictalurus furcatus. Classification (NCBI taxonomy): domain Eukaryota; kingdom Metazoa; phylum Chordata; class Actinopteri; order Siluriformes; family Ictaluridae; genus Ictalurus; species Ictalurus furcatus. Next base: position 16,393,402 of record NC_071269.1, on the reverse strand, counting down.
TTGCTATCCAGCTTCGAGTTAATGTTCAGCAGCCTCGATCTGAAAGAATCTGCCTACTTATTTTATTATCAATATTTAGCTGAAGGCTCAAAGGACGGAAGTCTTAAGAACAACCGGAAAACTTCTATTCCTGGAAATGGCTCACTGTGGACTTTATAGCTCTGCCATTAATATCTCACATGCTCAGGCTATTACTACTGTGTTATACAGCTGTTAGTGTCACATAACATGATCACTTCAGCTTTTCTACCCACATAACCCTGACTATACAAGTCATTTGATTTTGATTGAAAAAAGGGACAATACTACACTCAACATTGACAATAAAGGACTGTATAAACCCTTTAAAATAAAATAAAAAGTATTAACTCAGATTTAAACCCAAATAAAAATGGCGTGTGATCTGTCTGGCTCTTTGTCCCAGTTATTTAGTCATATAAAGCACCAGGCTAGACAGGAAATGCCTTAAAGATACAGTAAGCCTTTCTCACAATACATTCCCCAATGAATGAACAAATGCAGTGGCTCTTTTCATTCACTAGGGGAAGACTCAGTGAATTTTCTTTGTTCTCCAGCCACAATTAAGAACTATAAAACACACATATAGCTACGTGAAAGCATGAGCATCCCTCAGGATACATTCATGGATTTAAAAAGGAATATGTATCTGTATTTTACTATTCATTTGCATAAATTAATGGAATACAGAACAGAAAATAGTTAGCTCTGTCATCGTTCGCTCGGTCTCCAGAACTGACTAAAAGAAGTCAGTATGTGACATGTGAACAGAGCAGTCAAGAAGAACAGATGAGCAAATATTTTACAGCTGAGAGGACACTCGGTTAAAAGGCACATGGTGGGTATACAAGTTATTAAAGAGTGAGAGATGCACTTTATATTACAAATGATACGAAGTAGATTTTGTCCACATACTTAATTTGAAAATTTCTGATAGTATAATGAAAGAAACATCTGTGAGATCTAACACACTAAATGGATCTGTGTCTTCTTCACAGAGATCAGACATATTTAAAAAAAAAAAGGCCATAACTACGGTATGCTGGACCGGAAATAGTTTCGCTGCTAACAAATAGGCTTTTATTGTTTGTTGATTTTATTGATGAGTTTTAAATTATGAGCGGCTCATTAGCACAGCAGGAAGCATTTCTCCCTCATAGCTCCAGGGTGCCTGGTTTGATCCTGAGCTTTGGTTACTGTCTGTTTAGAGTTTCCATGCATGTTCTCATTGCGTCTATGCAGGTCTCCTTCGGGTTCTCTGGTTTCTTTCCATTCCTAAAAACATGCTGGTAGATGGCTTGGGGAGTCTAAATTGTGTATATATATAGTGAATGTGTATATATATGATGCCCTGTTATGAACTAACATCCAATTCAGGGTGTATTATTTTCGCATAGTGTTCCTGGGATAGACTCAGAGTTAACAGTGACTCTGAACAGGATCAAACAGTTACTGAAGATGAATGAATGTTAAGCATTGTTGTCTTATTGCACCAACATTTCACTTTTAACACAGTGGAATTGTTTTTTGTATATACACTCACACACACACGCAAACACGCACACACAGTATATACAGTGCCCTCCACTAATATTGGCACCCTTGGTAAATATGAGCATAGAAGGCTGTGAAAAATTGTCTTTATTGTTTAACCTTTTGATCTTTTGTTCAATAAATTCACAAAAATACTCTGCTCTCATGGATATCAAATAATTGCAAAAATAAACAGGTTTATATATATTAAAAAAAACGTTGTTAAATATAGGTGTGCAACAATTATTGGCACCATTATGAACTCGTATGAGAAAAATATATTTGAAGTATATTCCCATTGATCTTTTACATTTTTTAGTACACCTGGGTGACTAGGAACAGGAAATTGTTCAACCATGACTTCCTGTTTCAGAGGGGTATAAATATGAAATAACACATAGGCCAAATTCCCTTAGTCATTCATAAAAATAGGTAAGACCAAGGAATATAGCTGTGATGTGCGGCAAAAGGTTGTTGAGCTTCACAAAATGGGAAGTTGCTATAAGAAAATAGCACAAGCATTAAAAATGCCCATTTCCACCATCAGGGCAATAATTAAGAAGCTCCGGTCAACTGGAAATGGTTTAATCAACCTGGAAGAGGATGTGTGTCTATATTGTTTCAATGCACTGTGAAGAGGACGGTTCGAGTGGCCAAAAAATCTCCAAGGATCACAGCTGGAGAATTGCAGAAGTTAGTTGTGTCTTGGGGTCATAAAGTCTCCAAAACTACAATCTGAAATCACCTGCATCACCACAAGTTGTTTGGAAGGGTTTCAATAAAAAAGCCTCTACTCTCGTTCAAAAACAAACTCAAGCGTCTTCAGTTTGCCAGACACTACTGGAACTTCAAATGGGATCGGGTTCTATGGTCAGATGAAACCAAAATAGAGCTTTTTGGTAATAAACACCAGAGGTGGTTTTGGTACACACAGAGCGGTAGCCATATGGAAAAGTACCTCATGCTAACAGTTAAATATGGTGGTGGCTCTTTAATGTTTGGGGCTGTTTTTCTGCCAGAGGACCTGGACATTTTGTGAGGATACATGGAATCATGGACTCTGTCAAATATCCACAGATATTAAATGAAAACCTGACTGTCTTTGCCAGAAAGCTTAAAATGGGCCGTAGTTGGATCTTCCAGCAGGACAATGATCCAAAACATACATCAAAATCAACACAAAAATGGTTTACTGACCAAAAAATCAAGGTCCTGCCATGCCCATCCCAGTCCCCTGACCTGAAACCCATAGAAAACCTGTGGGGTGAACTGAAGAGGAGAATCCACCAGTGTGGACCTCGATATGTGAAGGATCTGGAGAGATTCTGTATGGAGGAATAGTCTCAGATCCCTTGCCACGTATTCTCCAACCTCATCAGGCATTATAGAAGACTCAGCACGGTTATCTTGGCAAAGGGAGGAAGCACAAAGTATTGACTAAAAGGGTGCCAATAATTGTTGCACACCTATATTTAACAAATTTTATTTTGTGGATAAACCTGTGTTGTGTTTGATATCCATGCCAGCAGAGTATTTATTTATTTATTTATTTACAGTATTTTTGTGAATTTCTGGAACAAAAGGAACAAAAGCTGTACCTGATGTAAACTTCTTGTGATGCAAAAAGATCACACTCCTGGCTCTATTTGAGAGAAGTGTGTGTGTATGCTTGTTTTAAATCTCGGCCAGTTAGAACCTGAAATAAACTTGCCTCCTTCTGTATTCGTCTCTCTCTCGTTTCACTTTGGCTAACACGTTGTAGATGGCCCTCAACTCAGGGGTGATGGTGTCGATCTGGACTCCGACTCCAACCGGGTGCGTCCATGAACCTCCGGGCCCGTGATGGAGCTCTAGCCGACCTCCATACCTCCTGCTCTGGGAGTAACTCCAGATTCTCCCGGGTAGCCTCGCCTCGGCTAGCGGGCCTGCAAACGGAAGCTCACAGTCCGTTTGTGCAGCTTGCTCCCGTCTTAAAAAGCTCCTGTACCGGGACTCATCATGAGCATGCTGCAGCTGAGTCTCTAACACTTTGTTCCTGCGCTCCAGCTCATGCACTTTAGCGAGGAAACAGCGGAAGCGGAGATTCAGCGTTTTTAAAACATGAATATTGGAGCCTAAATCACTCCGTAAGGCGCTGCTCACCCCTGAGCCGGCTCCCGTCGCCGCAGAGGCACCGATAATACGAGGTAACGGCGTTTCCATGTGAAGCGGAGGGCTTTGGTCTGGAAAAAGATGAGGGAAGTCATCCATCCTTGAGTAGTGTTTCATTCAAACAAAACCACTCGCGTCATCTCATAAAGCGCAAGGTGCACACTCCCTTCCCTTCCCTTCCCTTTATCTAATGTCATACAAATAAAAAGACATCGCCTACTGCTTCACCGGGCAAATATATTCCACCGAAGATTAGTTTAACGGTTAACAAAGCTATTACATCACTTTCCCTGACTGCTCGCTATGGAGTCACGCCAGTTATGTGCCCCTGGAAAACCTCTCGCTAGTGAGACTCCCATTCCGAGCCGCTAAATAAGCTTCTCCGAACGGGAAATGGTAGGAGGAGGAGGCTAGATACACACACTACGCCCTGTTCACACACAGAGTATGGGGGGAGCAAATAACAAGATTTATACGTCTCAAATACATTTTAAAAAAATAAATCATTGGAGCCACTGAGCAGGAAATGAACGGTGTGCTAAAACGCGTTGAGTCTCCAGAGATGCTGACAGTGTAGCTACATGCTAACCCTGAGAGGGAGGCAGGGATGTGCAAAACTTCTTTTTTCTGACTCTAAAATGATTCTTCAAATCTTTTACTTACATATTTCTGCGTTCATTTAAACATTTTTGTTTTGTTTCTCATAAAAGACGACGGCTTGTGTTATGACAGGTTCTACACTGTAAAATGTCGTTAAATCAATTAAAACAATAGAAACCATTACAGAAATTTCTAATGTTTTACACTACAAATAGCATTACAAACCATCAGTTGAGCATTAAAATCATTACCATTACCGGTCCTTAATGGTATCCACTAATACAATTCCTCATCCAAATCATTACAAATTCTATGAAGGTTTCTGTTGATATTTTCAGCAGGAATACACATGAAGTCACATACATCATGATTTCTTTTACACATTTTATTATTCTGCTTAATTATGAAGACATATTTACCATATTTTGTACCTTTGCCCTTATTAATGCTATAATACAGCTTTTATTTGTTGTTAAATTATCTTTGCAGCTGGCAAGTTATTTTCCAGCTCCCTTATCTATCCATCCATCCATCCGTTCATCCATCAATTTTCTGTACCACTTATCATACATTGGGTCGCGGGTAGCCTGGAGCCTTTCCCACGGGTCTCAGGGCATGAGCCAGGGGACACCCTGTACAGGGTGCCAATCCATCGCAAGGCACAATTACACACACACACCCATTCACACACTACAATTTACAGATGCCAATCAGCCTACAACACATGTCTTTGGACTGGCGAAGGAAACTGGAGTACCCAGAGGAAACCATCAGAGCACAGAGAGAACATGCAAACGCCACACACAGAGCAGAGGTGGGATTCTAATCCACAACCCTGGAGATGTGAGGTAAATGTGCTAGCTCCCTTATTACTTGAGTAAATTGATCCAAAAATGTTTCAGACATTTTTTTTTTTTTTTTTAATCTACCAGCACTTACCAACTGGCAAAGATGGTTTCCAGTTGTGCCTGTGCCAGCTAAACCTGTGTTTAGGCAGCAGGCAGCTGGTTAATCTAAGCTGGATTGTTCATCAGGGACATTAAGGAGAATCTTAGATTGAATACAAGTTGACCCACCTGCACCTTGCCAAACCATTCCCAGGAAGCCACTTCTGGATGTAAAATGCAACTCTTGTAAGAGTATCTGCTGCAGTATTGATAGGCAAGTTGCTTGGAGAACAAGAGGGCAACAGAGGGAAGACAGCATGGATAATGATGCTAAAAAGGCTAGCAAGCTAACAAGGAAACTTGAGTCAAAGCTTGCAGCCACACTAAAAGGTATGAAAATTACACTCACCAGGCTGACAAGATGATAGGAAATAATAAAAGTCTACCCTGGAGGACAGGCTATTTGTAGCTCTGGCCACAGAGAGCTCTCCAAGTTGTACATGATGTACAAGGAAAGATGAATGGGAAAGATGACTGGGAGCTGTATTTATTTCATTCCTGGCTGTTAGGAGTGGCAAAACACAACACCTATGAATTTATCCTCAATAAATTATCTTTAAATTAATGAGTGAGTGCGTGCCTATTCGGTTTCTTTTCTTGATCATTCTATGACTAAGAGATAGTTTAACTATGACAGTTAAAAATCATTAGTTTGTATGACCAGACCAGTTTATACCACTGCACCCCTAGGTGCCTTGTTTAATTTTCCAATAAATTTCCATTCCAGTATTTACTCAGATGACAAGGAGAGTCATGTGTGGGATTCTTATAGTTTTATTCATTTGAGATAATTCAAAAAGCGGACATTCAGCAACAGTTGAACATTGTAGCAGCGGGAATAGGCGAATAAACACTAAATGGATTCTTTTCTTTCTTTTTTTTTTTCTTTTTTTTTTTTTAAAACTCCACACCATGCATTCAGCTCAGAGTACAAGATCACCCTTTACAGGTGTATATATACTGTGTATACATAGAGAGATATATTACGAATTTATTTGTCACCAAGACTGCTTTCGGTGGCACCTTGCTTAAAAACAAACGTGCTTTGGGAAAATCTTGTCTGCAGCACATTTTGGTTTACGTTTGGGTAGGGATATGAAAAATAAGTCACACAAACAATTAGCCCACAAAGAAAAATAAATCTAGTGTTGTAAACTGGAAATCAGAAACAAAAACCCAACCAGGAAAACAAAGCAAAAAGAAAAGAAAATGCTTCCAATGTAAAGATGCAGGCCTTTTTATTCTTTTATCTCGAAAGTTTCATTGTGAAAGGTAAAACCCCATTACAAAAGCATTCAAATTCAACAGGCATACATAAACAACTCGCATTCTCCAACACTTACACAAGGAGAGAAACCTCACACAAGCATGTTCAACCAAATAGGAAGGCCTTGTCTTTCTCGCAAATTACAATCAAATCACTGAACACCGCAAAATGTCCAGAAACAAAGTGCATGACACTAGGAGATCAATTCACACTTCTGTGAAGCTGCTGCTCTTCACCACTCTGGAAGTTAACTCGAGGAAAAAAAAAAAAAGAAAAATCAAAAGGGATAAATAAAAGCCACAAGTTGTTTCACACAGTCATTAAATTCCCAAACAATTACTTGAACAAAGCACCTGCAACAAGTTGGATCAAAACAGCATGGTCATAGGATGTTTCAGTGTTATTAGATGTTACAGAAACATTCGTAATAAATGCATTACTTGTCAGACTACATATATAATTTTCCAATTTATGAGCGTTATAGTTGAAGACGCTGTAGAAGAACAAACCCGCGTGAATATCAGGAGGTGGTGGTGAATGAGTGGGGGTGAGCTGATATGGGAGCCCAGAGCTTAATTGCAAGGTGTCCCTGTGGAGTTGCAGTAGTTATGTCCGGGTAGAAGACAGGCTCCATGTTTAAGCAACACCTGTGCTGAGCAGGCTGGACACACACCCAGGGAGGGGACTGGTTGGATACCATCAGGGCACAGAGTTCAACAGGTCCTGCAGGAAACCATCAGGGTCTGGGATGTCTGAGAGAAGCGCTGCAAAGAGCCAGAACATCGTCAAAATGTGCTCATCAGAAAGTACAAGGACATATTGCTACTTAGTTCACTATCATACATCTGTAAGTGCAGGATACTGTATCGACAGCTCTAGGAAACTTCTCTTCTATATAGAGCATCTTATCCGAAATCCAAAAATCTAGTTTTCCACTTGATGTAAAAGTCACCGCGTTAGATCTCAGGTTACACCACTTCTCAAGAAAAACGTACCAGACCATGAAAAACCAAGACAAAGTCATACAAGGACTGTTTTGCTACTGTAATCTCTTCACTGAAACCGATTATCAGTTTACTGTTTGACTTATCTGTCCGTAATGAATGCTCCAATTTGCCCTTGAATCAAAAACATTTTCCAACATGAACTCGGAGTTTATTTCAAGGTAAAATAAATCAAATGTTCATAACAGAATATTTAAAAAACAAATTCATGGAAAAAAGGAATTATTGTAATTTAAGCTTGTGTGTCATGACATGATGTCCAACAAATTACATTTTAAATCACGATTTTTATCTTTCTGTGTCACTTAAGCATAATTGACATTATTGAGCTCAGTTAAAACGAGTCATTATTAGCGAACCCATCGTGACATTTTTCATTACATCTGATGCATTAAAGTGTCTGCTTGGTTGCGTACTGTCTTAGTCACATAAATTGGGTGTTAAACTGAACAATTTCACTGAGAAGCAGCCTTTTATTCAGATTTATTATTCTTAAAATTTACAACTTGGAAAAAAGTGCTCTCTTCTGACATCTTAAAAGTGCAATGAACTTTTTGATCCTGACTAACTGTTTTAATAATAACTGCAATATTGTAATAATCAATTTCCAAATTGTACAAAATTATTACTGTGCAACCTAGAAATACTCAACCAAATAACCCATTTAAACCAACCTTGTAACTGAAGCAATCAACCAGCCTATAGGAGTGAATGTGTGTGTAATGTCTTCCCCCTTACCTACAACATCCAGGAATTCTGCGAAAGAATCAGCAGGCATGAGCTCATCCTGGAAAGCTCGCAGCACCCTTTCTGAAGCCTCGTAGATTGGCATGTCATTGTGCCGCACATACTCTGCTAGTGAGAAGGACCAGCCTCCCTCTGTGTTACTGGTGGGCACTTTCTGTTATATTCATAGAGAAATATTAATTTAGAATACATTTAGAGTAAATTTTCTATGAATGTATTGAAGAAAGGAAAAAAAAACCTCCATGTTGCCTTTTCCATCCATAGGATAATACAGACTGATGTACAAATAATGCTTAGGTATTCGTACCCTGAACATGTCATAGATGAGGTCCACCAGGCCCCAGAAGAGAAGTGGGGAGCGATACACTGCATATTCCTTCACTGTTTTGTCAGAGAGTCTGTGAATAAAAACAAGAGGGTAATTAGATCAATTACGTCAGTATGTCAAACAATGTATGGCTCACCTTACAACTCTTGCAGAATTCTTTAAAAAAAAAAATGCTAATGCAATCAGTCATTGTGAAACTAGAGGCCTGATGTTGTAATTTAGGCAAAGTCAATACACTGTCCACGCCAACAAACATAGTGGGTTCAAAAGTTTAAATATACTGTTAAATTTAATTAGATCTTCAATTTCGATACACGGAAGGATAACTGCTTATATTAAATGCAAATCTGTGGTATGACAAAACAGCAGCAACATAAGAAATGCTAAAAAAATTAAATAAAGTCCCTAAATAAAGCCTAAATAAAGCCAGGTCATATATATCCTTTTCTTACTTGTTGGCGCCCCCTGGTGAGACTTTTCGTGCGTGTGCAGTGACGAGCAGCCGGCGTAAGAAATCGACACGTGTGGTTCTCCAGCGCTCAGGAGGAAGGATGTGCATGGCCAGCACAGTGAAGTAGTGTGGCCCGTCCACTTCATAGGAGCTCTCCACCCACTTATCACTCGGCTGCTCTAAGAAGCTCTGCAAGTTCTTCTCCTCTCGTGATGTGGCCCTCGTACTGAAAAACAAAGAGTGGAATTTCCACACTACAGCAAAAACGGTGCTTGATGTCAGCTTAAAATGGTTCTGTGCATCCCGATCCCAAATGCATACGTGTTGAGGACGTAGAGGACAGTATGGATGATGTAGGGAATGAGGTGAATGTTGCTCTCGCGGCCTCCTCCCCCTGTGTCCACGCTGAAAGACTGCTCCATTGCAAAGCGCAAGAACAGCAGCTTGGTGTCGTGGATATTGAGCTGGTACGTGGGCTCTCTTTGCCCCGTGCATTCCTGCAGATATGTGTTGTGCCTGCAAGCCAATATAATAATAAACACAACAACTCGATATGTAATTCAGAAAAATCAGAGCAATAGATTCCGATGCCAAAAAAAAAGAAAAAAAAAGTGATGTACCTTGCCAGACAAGTGGCAAATGCTGATTCAGGTACGTGTGGCCCCCACACAGGCAAGAGTCCATTGCACTTGGTGTTGGCGTTCTGTAGAGCGGCACTTTCCCACTCCTCACGCCCTCGAGCAAGCCTGATGCAAAGATTAGAGAGAAGGGTCAGGCCAAAGTCTTAAATAAGACGATAAGAGAGACAAATAAGTTTGTGTGTATACCGGACAGCAGCAAGGTGGCAGTCATAGTGGACTATGTTAAAGTGCGAGACAGTGCTATAGCCCTGCTGCTTGCGGGGTTTGTTCTCAAACTCCTCTAGAGCCACACGCTTCGTAAATGTGTAGATACCCAGGACCTTCGTAGGCTGTGTAGAAAAACACTGGTTACTTTACACAGGCGAGACAGAGTGATGTTTCGTGATCCATAAACATACAATTACACTACTGGTCAAAAGTTTGGAGAAATGTTTCTCATGATCTTAAAATCCTTTTGATCTGAAGGTGTATGATTAAATGTTTGAAATCAGTGTTGCAGACAAAAATATAATTGTATACATTTATTAATTTAATAATTGTATACATATTCATTTCTTTCGTTAAAAAAACTAACATTTTATTTACAAAAAATATTTTATTTTAAATGGATGACTTGGAGTGAAATATTCTGAAAAGCAGCCAATATAAGTGTGCATCAAAGGTGGGAACTCCTTTAATACTGTTTAAAAAGCATCTCAGGGAGATTCCTCAAGAAATTGGTTAAGAAAATGCCAAGAATACATTTCTTGAAATTCTAGGTAAAAAGGGGGTCTACTTTGAAGATGCCAAAATATTAAATTTCTTTGATTTATTTTGTATTTTTTTATCACAACATAATTCCCATAGTTCTATTTGTATTACTCCAGAGTTTTGATGAGTTTATTAATGTTCTAAAATGTGGAGAGAAAAAAAAAAAGGAAAAAGGAAAAAAAAAAAAAAAAAAAAGAGTGTGTTTCTAAACTTTTGACCGGTAGTGTATAACCACAAATGAGAGTTCAGCATGGGTACCTGAAACTTGTAACCTTCTCGGCAGATACAGCAGGTTAGACCTGGCTCCTCTATAAGCTCCTCCATCTGCTTCAATAAGGACGTCTTCGTCACAACCTGCCCCTTCTCGTTGGTCTAAAACAAAACATCCATAACTCAGAGACGAGGGTACATGTACGGATGCAGAGTGCATGTCCAAAAAAGTGCATTTCATTTCAGAATTATAAATTAAACAACGTCTGCTTTAACTTGAAACCTTTCCTTATAACCAAAATTGTTTCCTGTCTCCATTTTTAAAATGTATTTTTTTTTTTTTTTTATAGCTGCAACAGTACTAAGCATGGGTGGGCCCATGCTTCGAGACTCACAGTCATTCCTAATGTGCCCAGAGCTTTCTGCCTCATCGCCATAGCCATCCGTTTCTTCTCCGCTCGAGTCTCCCTTCGGGCTGCGTCAATTTTCAGGTTCACTTCGGCATGCTCCCTCAAAGCTTCCAGAAGGTTCTCAGCCAGAGTGCCTATTCCCTCATCACTTGACACTTGCTCCAGCTTGTGCAAATTACTTATCGAGTCTGTTCCAATCAGCATCTAAAGAGCACAAGAGAAAACATATGGTGAGATTCCACACCATCTTACTAAAAGTGAAATAAGAACAACAGCAGAACTATACTTGAGTAAGAGGGAAAGAAGAAGAAGAAAAAAATTAAAATCACTATACCTGTGTAGGGGGATGCTGGGTGGCCAGACCACGCAACAGTCTGAGGATAAAGGGAAGGGCTGGTCGAGCAAGGAACTTCTTCCAAACATCTGCATCCAAACTGTAATACATACAGTAGGTTAGCAAGAGCTATATAAAAGAAATTAAGAACTACAGGCAGTAGAAGCAGGGCTATAGAGCATAAAAATATTTGTGCAAAATTTCTACTGTGCTAAAACTACACAGTCACGTCACAAGTCCAAGTCAAGTATCAAGTATTCATCTGGGAAAGTTGGATGTAGGCATGTTATTGCACATAAACATGTCATATCAGGGCTGATCTTAACCAAGATGACAATACAGTCTGCCTAACGACAACGTGTATTTTGGATACCGTTTCCCTTCAATTTTAATACCCATACGAAACAAATGATATGGATTTCTAATGTTTAAATGAACAAGGATTTATTGGTAATCTCAATCAAGTCTTACTGCAACATACTCAAACATTTGCATAACAGAGAAGCTGCTTTGTGTTTTTAATCAGGCTCCAAGTTAACAATTTTTAATTGTTTTTAATAATCTCTACAGTGACAGTTTTTTGAGCTTTTGGAAGTTTTAACTTCCAATAGTGTCATGGCTGAGTGCAAGTCTATGCAAATGTACAACACTAACCAACATTTGAGTAGCTGTGATTATACTGGTGACTTAATACTTGTTTTCATGATATCATGAGGATCAGAAGAACTGCTTTCTGTGTACTCACATTTTGGATATAGTTTTAGAAACTGGCCATTTTGGTTATTTTTTTCCAAATGTAAAACAAAAAGCATGAATAATCTATCTCAGGGGACTATGAGCAAAGTCACACACTATGGACAATATAGAGATGCTAATCGGCCTACAATGCACGTCTTTGGACTAGAGGAGGAAACTGGAGTACCCGGAGGAAACCACCTGAAGCACGGAGAGGACATGCAAACCCCGCCCCCACACACACTCTTTAATGCGCAAGGGTTGATGCTCCTAGTTAAACATTTTAATCCAGGTGGGTTAGGCATCATTCACAGTTGTGAGTGGGACACTGTGACTCAAGCTAAATCAAGTCCAAGTCCCTAACTTGAGTCCGCCGTCAAGTGCTCATGGTCGCTGAACTTCCACATCCTGTTTCCGCTATTAATTTTATAGTTAAAATGACGCATCCTACCACTAACACCTTTTACTGAAATGATTTTGGACATTTTCTCCCACTTCTACAAAGTCTCTACTGGTAAACTTGCAACTCTTCTAGCACCAGTGCAGAAAGTTAATAAACAGCCCTGAGAAGTGAGGTAAAAATGGCCATACTTTTTGGCACTGGGGATATGTTTCTTCATGTAGTCCAAAGCACATTGGGTGATGCCCTTCTGGAGGATTAGGTCTTTCAGCTGATGGCCATTGCTGTTGTTTTTAATCCCTGCTGCAATTTTACAGAAACAGTCTAGAAAGACCTTATCGTCTGCATTGTGCTCCTCATCATACCTAAAAAACAAACAAACAGGGAAGAAGTATTGATGGTATGTCCAAACTATTTTTTTAGCCCCACAAATTGAACGTGCTTTAGTACATCACAAGTAAAATATTAATAAACACAAATGATTGCTGTACTTGTCAAAACTGCAGCAAGGCTTGAAGCGTTCCACCAAGATGTGCATTTTCTCCAGTTCTCCAAAGGAGAGGTAGGGAATGATGCGGAGGAGACCCTGTAGAACACTGGGGTTGGAGCGTACAAAAGTAGTGTTGATCTGGTCCAGCAGCATCACCAGCTGGTCCTTATCACCAGTCAAAAGCAGGTTACTCTATGGCACAAATAAGAGCGCAGTTAGATTACATACTTGAAACAACTCTACATAGCAACAGATTGGGAATGACCACTGACTTAAATCTTGTGTGTATGGGACAGATAAAATATGGCTCACTTTGTCCTCAGACAGAGTCTCAGCATTGGCCTCATCTAGAATGATCTCCATGATGCTGAGGACCTGCTCTGCTATAGATGCCCCTCCACTGTCCTTACTCTCCTGCTCAGCTACCAGTGCCTGACAGGTACAAACCCAAATTTCAAAATGGTGAGTTTAAAACCTGCATACACACATTTATACTAGTCTCAAGTGTTCAAGCAAGCAGAATGTGCATTACCCACCAGGTTCAGCGTGCCCAGCATAACATTAAGAGTGTTCATTTCTGGCTTAACCAGCTGCTGTCTGTTGATTTTTACTTTCACACAGTAACTAAACAGCTTCAACAGGACCTAAAACAGTGAGATCAAAAGTTTTCAATATCTTTCAAATATTAAATTTTATTATATGCTGCATACAGTATTTGGAAAGCGGAATAAGTTAAACAGAGGGCAAAAAACAAATACATTCTGACTTACTGTGAGTAGATGCCTGCCCTGTTTGAAGTCCTTGATTCCAGACAGTCTGTTTAGCATACACTCTAATCCTCCACACTGTGCCATAACCCCAGCCATTTTATACACCTCCTCATCATCCTCTTCCTCATCTGTAATTGGAGGAATTAATCAGTTTGTAACATCAAGCTTATGGAAGGTCTTAATTATGGCAGTTACTAATGTTCACATACCTGTGGTAGAATCCAAAGACTCAATAAACTCCTCTGTGGCATCGCCCAGAAGGCCTCTCATGCGGTAAATTATTCTCATTGGTTCACCCTTGGAAACAGGTACAATGTTTGCTTTTGTTTTGGAGGGAAAAAAAGGCTATCAAAGAATGAAAAATGAAACCGTGTAAAATGCTTTGACTTTACCTCATTGGTTGGGCACCAGACCTTCTTGTAAACCTCAGCCACAGACAGGTCCAAGCTGATGATCTTGTTGTTTACAAGAAGCTAAACAGACAAAGCATGAAAAAAAAAGAAAAAAAAAAGGCATGTAATTGTCATTGAAGACACCAGCAAAAAAACAATCCTTTCTCCAAGTTTGTGTCTGCATTAGCTACCTCCATGCCACTGTCATCCTCTAATAGCGCCACAAGATCACAGTCTTGACAGATCTTGTTCTTGATGTCCCTCATGAGTGGACCGATGCCAGGCTCGTTACTACTGTAGGGGTTTCCTGGCATGCGGCCCTGTAGAAAGTCCTCCTGCTGAGGATCCTTCTCCAGAGTCACAAAGAATTCAGTCACCTCATTCTCCTCCTGAGAAAGAGAGAAAAGCAGCATTAGCAGGGCTCTTTGATGAAAAGGGAAATGTCCACACATAAGAGTCTCACACTTTATATAAAAAAAAGAAAAAAAAGCCACACACAGGATAAATGATGCTACAAAGCCTCTCGAAGATGAAGACAGGAGTGCGGTAATCATCAAGGTTGTATCGTTTCGCCGTCTCGATGCACACTGCCATGAAAGCCTTTGTTTCAGACTCTGTCCCTGCAAATATAATACAACCTTTAGCATACAGGCATCCTACAATCCAGCAACCTGAAAGACTGAGCCAAGTGTTATGGACAAGTACCTGTGGTCATGTCCTCCAGCATTTCCAGCAGCATGTCCTGAGTTTCATCAATCAGTTTAGTTCTCTGAACCACTAGCTTCCTCAGGCAGAGGTATCCATTCAGCACGGTGCCCACCAGCCGGCTCTTAAAGTGCCGTTTAATAGACTCCACTTCCACGAAGGAGGACAACAGGCCTAGGGAGACAATTATAGAAGATAAGTCCAGGTCCTACTTGAGCATAAGTAAAAGCATTCCTACATTCCTACTCCATACGTAAAACCAAAGAATTCTGTAAACTTTTCTTCCTTACCAGTGAGACTCTTGAGCGCATAGCCTTGCTGTAGGTCTGTGCTCAATGTTGCTTCTTCTAAGGCAAGGAGATGGGCAATTTCCTGAAGAAATGAAAAGGGAAAACGTTAGATGAATAGATCTGACAATATGGGCTAGACGATGTACTGGTAAGCAAAGTTTAGCAGTTGTTACCTTGTTGATAAGGTTGCCGATGTAAGGGAGAACACCACGGGCTGCCAGGTACACCTTCCAGTGAGCAGGCTTAATGAGCTTCTGGTACAGAGCCAGGTACTCAGCAGCACATTCTCCTGCAACACTTAGCTCATCCAGATAACTAAAGGACACAAGTTCCACCAAGTTTTTATATATATACATACATACATACATACACACACACACACACACACACACACACACACATATATATACACACACATATATACACACACATATATACACACACATATATACACACACACACCTGAAGATAGACCATACCTATGATCCAGCAAATAAGTCCCATGCCAAATCTGATTTCAGGTTTAGATCCCTATTTAGCAAGTCACAGAGGCTAGGCCCTGTATGGGGTTATGGCACAAGCCCCAGACTAAAAAGGGAACCCAACTTGTTCTGGGTGTCGCTGGGGTTATGGATCATTTCTCTGTAAACTATGTACACTCCGTATACCAATTGAAATAATATTAAGTGTATTGAAAGGATGAGTATGAGAGAAAGAATGAGCATGAGCATACTGTGATTAACAGTCCTGGGTCAAAGGACAGTCTTTATGATTACAACAGGAATTACTATTAGGTCAAGTCTACAGTATCCAGGTTAGATTATCCACTGAAAATTAATTGAGAAAGATTTGTAAAATACAATCTCTCTCTCTCTCTCTGGATAGGTAATGCCCACTCTACCTTGTGAGAAGGTCCAGGACCTGCTGTTTGCGGCTGGGAATAGTTGTCAGGGCCTCTACGATGGTGCACGCAGCTTGTCGCGCTGCCTGAGTGGCTGGGGTGAAGAGCACCTGAGAAAATAATTGATTCCATAAGTGTGTCTTACTCAGCACTGGTGACTTAATTGCAGATCAAGATGCACCAGCATGATGGACAAAGTGTTTCAGAGAAGTTTTACCTGTCTCAGCCAATTATTGTGTCCTAGCTTAAGCAGGCGAGGAAACAGGCCTTCTGATCTAGACCTCATGAACTGTTTCCATTTCCACACATACTTTTCCATCAGGTATTGCCTCCTAATCTCCGCCTTGTTTAAAGGCTTAGAGGCAGTCTCTTGGCCTAAAAGGGACAAGAGCACACATGCATTATTATTTTTTATGCTTTCTAGTCTTCTAGCTCATACAAAATAAATAAATAAAATTTGGCATGGTCCTAATAAATTTCAGCCTAAATGAATGACACTCACATCTAGCAGGAAGGCACTTTTTCCAGGCCTCGTATGCTGCTTTAGGATCCTTCTTGAGCCAGAGCTGGGCCTGGGCATGTATCTCATTGCAATATGGTTTGACTGTCGTCAGAGATTCAACAGCAGCATCCTATCACAGAAGATTTATCACATTAATGAGAAGAAATAAATATAGAAATATGATCAAAGTCATTTTCAAAGTATTCGACAGTACCTTGTTTTTCTTGCTAGTGGGCGAAGGGGGTTTTATGAGCTTCTGTAAGATTCGCAGGCACATCAGAGTAATGTTTTCCACCACTACCGGAGTCTTTATATTGACTGCCATTAGGAACAGACTTAGGGCTGTGGACAGCAAAAAAGGCTGCTTTAGTGATTCATCAATTAATGAGTTAACAATTAGCAGTGTACAACTAAAAAGATGTCTGTTAAATTATGTTAGTAGTGGGATACTGGCTGTCCACTACTATAGTGCAATAATGAGAGCACTCACCACAGCGGAGCCTCAGCTCCCAACAACCTCCTTCCTTCGCTATGGAGTCAGTGAGGAGCAGCATTTCATACTGCAGACTACTGACCTATACGAGAGGGGGGATTGACACAACCATCACAAACAATTTCTCCGGCAAATGTTAAGATTTGCATAATATGTAGTCTTCAGAACTGTAATTGACTTGCTTACAGATAAGATGCAGTCACATTAAAAAAAATAAATAATTACTTTTAAAACTGAAAATTGGTATAGGGTGAGATTCTGGGATTCAGTGTAAGGTATGCAGTTTCTTCCCCCGCTCAAACTGTGCATGAAGAAGAATCACAGTACACTCTAAAACTAGAAATCCTACTGAAAGCTACTCAGAATCCATGAAAAAGAAGAGGTTCATACCAGGTCTGGGTTTGCCCAGTGCCCCTTCAAGGCCGCTGACACCTTCACAATGATGAGGTCATTCATCTGCTGAGTGGCCTCAGGGTGATCTCTAAATTAAATGATCAGTAGAAACTATTAACGTCAACACAAATCCTTAAGGGTTGAACATCTAACAAGCAAATAGTAACCGTTTTCCAAAGGATACAAACTAGGCATATTCGTGCACAGGACTGTACCTTGTGAGGAGGCAGATGAGTTGACGAACTTCCTCTCTCATGGCACTGGTGCCACGGCGAAGGTTGTATTCAAACAGCTCTCGAATGAGGCCCTGAAGTACCAGAATCTGTCTGATAGCAGTGTTGGTGGCCAGAGCACGCAGGAGAGTAATGCAGTGACCCGTGACTGCAGATGCACAGCCATAGCACTTGGTGGAAGATGTGTGACCACAACCAAGCACAGAGAGGGCCCGGTATTGACTGGCAGTAAAAGTGGGTTGGGTGCTGCTGCGTGAAGACTTGGTAACTGCCTCTCGCTGCTGTAAGTCATACTCCAGCAGCTCTTTACGAGACGCAAGCACTTTCTGCAAGGGGTGGATAACACAAAAAATCAGCACAATCAACTTCTCTATTCCTTTCTCACTGTTTTCTCTCTGTGTCCATTGTCTCACACTTGTCCAAAGCCTGTTTTAAGACAATAAAATGTATGTATATAAATGTTTGCTGTATTGAATATTAAAAATGCTGGGTGTGGGAGGTCCATAAAACGTCACTTTCCCCCCCTAGATTCTATGAACAGGAAAATTGGAAATTTCCATTTCGCCTGCTCAAGCACCTGCCCCAGTCATATATTCAAGCTACACCTATTTTTAATTTTTTTAATAAATACTCCAGCCTCCCCATTTCCACAGTGACCAGGGACAATTTTTGCAACAGTCTACACACTCAATTTAATCAGGTTTAATGAAATTACATAAACTTGAGCATAATAAAAATGAATGGCAAAAGAAAGGTTATTGTGGTTATGCATGTACATAGAATAATAGATTTTCTCCTACCTGTATGATCTTGGACAGCTCATCAAATGAGGTTTTACAATCCCCGCTGTATTCCTGAGCCAGCTGCTGAATGTACCTGTTCACACTAGCTGTAGAGCTGCCCAGGCCTGCTCCTGCACCCGTGTCATCCTGATAGACAACCCATCATTACAGCATTACTTAAAGATTTTCAATAACACAGTACATCATATAATGGCAAAATGCCAGGTGCGATAGAAAGGCACGCAAATTACATTGACTACGTTTACATGGACAGCAGTAATATAATTATTAACCTTACTCTGAGAAAGATAATAATGTGATTAAGGTGTTTACATGAGTTGCTTTTAGAATACTCCTTCCATGTACCCATTTTACATGTTATAGACGTTCCCACCAGAATTTCACGTATTAACATACAGTTCGTCTTCGTTATGGTACCGTATATATAGTTTTGGGTGTTTTTATTTTTAATTTTTACGAATGCTTCCAGTGCGGTTAATTATTTGGTCATGCTATAAATACTAATAGACGACTGCATGAAGCCATGGGCTGCGTCCCCATCCGCATACTTTCCTACTGTATAGTAACCGAGATGCATGTATTTCACCTGCTACAGGTCTATAGTAGGCAAGTACACGGTTTGGGACGCAGCCGTGCTCTCGTTTGCCATAAAACGGTTGAGCACTGCCGTGTGTGTACGTGTCCTGTCGCAAAATGCTATGAAAACTCACACGACGTTAATAATGTGATTAAGGTGTTTACATGTCTGTAATACACCTCGATAATGCGACTAAAACAGGAGTACTCCACATGTCTTAATTCGATTTGTGTTTATTTCGAGTATGACCTTAATCGGATTAAGGTAATTAAAAATAGCTGTTTACATGGTAGTTTCTTAATCAGAGTATTGTCTTAATTGAGTTAATAGTGGATTATTGTTATCCATGTAAATGCACTGACTGAGCTTCTTGAGGAGTACTGGTGATGACATGCTGACTGACCTGAGGTTTCTCTGGTGCAGCCTCGTTCACCTTCGACAGCAGACTCTCTAGCTGTGGCCGATGGCCCATGAGTTGGTGATACACACGGTCAGCTTTGTCGAGCAGAGTGTTGATGTTGGTTACAGCCTATATAGTACAAAGAAGAAAAAAAAAAAAGCTATTATTGTTCTTCCCAATTTTAAAATGAAAGAAATGCATTATGTGTGCAAAGAAAAGTGTGATGCCTTTTTCCTGTCTTCCTCGTTCTCAATAGGATCCACAGCACAGCAGGGCTTTGCATAGAGCATGAAATCAAAGCGTGCATATTTACAGAAGCCACAAGCATTGCACAGGAAGGGGTCCTTCTCATCATAATTAATTGACCTATAAAAGGAAGAAGAAAAAAAAAAACCTTGTTAAACATAGTTTTCATATAAATAAATAAATTAAATTAAATTAAATTAAAAAGGCTGCCTTATGTAGGATCTCTCTGTACCTGCACTTATGACACTGGTAGACATTTTCTCCGCAGTTGCCACACACTCCTGGGTTAGCAGGTACAGATGCGCTGCAGCGTGGGCACTGTAGGGTCTCTGTAGATGCCTGGTAGTTCTCATAGAAGTCTGAGAACTCGATCATTAAATTGGAGGCCACGATGGGGAGCGGCAAGTCAATCTTCACTTCTGTCTGTCCAGGGGTCAACTGCACCCTCTTAGCCTTGTGCCAGCGGGCAGGCCTACAGTGGAGAAAAGACATTATGTGACAAATTATACTAACAAAACATCACATTATTTGATTACAGAGAATGTTAAAAAAAAAAAAAGTAATAATAATAATAATAATAATAATAATTAGCCATGCTTACTTATTCTTTAGCTCCACGATGGCCTGAACAGTCCTGTTGTTGTAGTACAGATTAATAGTGCGCACCATTTTTGTTCTTTTGAGGTCTCCAATCTTCACAGTGACTTTGCTGATAGTGTGGCTGCCAATCAGCTTCACCACTTGCTGTGTGGTTGTATAACGGGTGTCCACTTTGATAGAGGACAGTTTGATGTTCTGTCCAAAAAAATCCCCAGCACAGACAGTAGTGAATAAGCAATATACATCATCAGACTTAATAGACTGTACTATTTAAAAAGTTTACATAAACTCCAATGCAATGCCTGACTTACAGAGAAGGACACTTCAGGATTGTTGCATACTAAGCAGGGATCACTTTCAAGATAAAATCCATCAAATTCCACCAGGCCAGAAAGAGTACTTAAAAAGTAGGGGGAGAAAAGAAGAAAAAAAATAAATCAATCATTGTTCCTGGCTATTGCGAGAAATTACACATAAAACACATGTACCTTCATCGTCCACTTTATTAGGAACACCAGTACACCAGCACATTCATGCAGTTATCTAATCAGCCAATCATGTGGCAGCAGCGCAATGACAACACATTCTTCTCTGAGCTCTCTTAACAAGGAGTTTCAGCCTGCAGACACATTCACAGAATGTTTTTCCTCACCATTCTATGTTCTCACAACTCTAGTGATTTCTTGTGTGTGAAAATCCCAAGAGATCAGCAGTATGTGAAATATTCAAACCAGCCCATCTGACACCAACAACCATGCTATGGTTAAAGTGACAGCTCACATTTTTTCTTCATTCTGATGTTCGATATGAGCATTAACTGAAGCTCTTGACCTGTATCTGCATGATTTTATGCATTGTGCTGATGCCACATGATTAGCTGACTGGGTAACGCTGGTTACGGATGTAACCGTGGTTCTGTGAATTCCGGATGACCGCGAGACATGGCGCTATAGTAATGGATGACTCAGACCAGAAGAGTCACAAAGGAGTAACTCACCAGTAAAGAGCAGGGGTTACTACCGAAGCACAGCAGAGACCACATCGTGGGATGAAGCAATGCTGACATAGAAGCTCGCAAAGGTACAGGGAGAGGACCACGTCGCCACAGCACAGACGTCACTAAGAGAGACACCCTTGAAGGCAGCCCATGAAGATTAAACAAGCCCTGGTGGAATGGCAAGTAACTACCCACCATGACAGTCTCTGTTTAGACAGAGGGGCACCCTTCTTAACACCTTGATAACAGACAAACAACTGTTCCGAAGGTCTTAACTGCGCCGCAGCCCCTACATAGCACCTCAAGGCCCGTATGGGGAACAGGAGCAGAGAACGCTGCTTAAGGCTCGTCAGCTAGAAGGAACACAGCTCAATAGACTGATTAATGAGATGGTGCAGGAGTACCTTAGGAAGGAAAGCTGGATCGGGCCAGAAGACAACACTGGTATCCTCCGGTTTCCATCTCATGAAGGACCGACTCACAGAGCATGAAGCTCACAGACCCTTTTCGTAGATGCCCCAGCCAGAAGAAAAGCCACCTTTAATGACTTCCACCTAAGACCTGCCCTGTCCATCGGGAGATTGGCAAAGGGACTCCAAAACCGGAGGTAAACTCCATGACGGGGAAAATGAGCCGGGTTGAGGCACCTTGCACCCGAGAAACTGCAAACCAGGTTATGGGAGCCCAAAGACAAGCCGTCTACAGGCGAATGGTGCACAGAGATAGCCGCTACATAAACCTTTAAGGTGGAGGCTGCCCTACCACTGTCCAAAATACCTTGTAGGAATCCCAAAACTAGAGAGACTGCACATCTTATAGGGTCATCCCCACGAGTCTTGCACCATGTACAAAAAGACTCCCATCGATAGGCACAAACACTCATGTAGAAGCAGCCCTCGCGTTGAGAACAATGTGAACGACTGAAGGCTCACAGTCTGCTAAGAGGGAGTTGGCCCCAGAGGCCAAATCCATAACTGTAGGATGCCAAATACGTCTGTCCATCTGAGACGATAGATCTCTCCTGAAGGAAAGCAGCACCCTGTGTCTGCCTTGAGCAATTCTGTGAAGTGTCTCTCACAGCAGAGGAATTGGAAGAAAGGCATACGGGAGAAATCCAGCCAATCGTGTGACAGTGCGTGCTGCCCCAGCGGACTGGACGTTTCCATCTGGTCAAACCACAACGGGCAGAGAGTAGCGTTCTACGACTTCCGCAATACTGAATTCCTACAAAAAGTGTCCTGAACTACATCCAGGTGGAGCCTCCACTCGCCCAGATGAAGCCAATTTCTGGACAGAGCATCTGCAGCCTGACTGGCAATCCCCGGCAGATAAACAACCTTCGGTGATGCAAACCATGGGAGGGACCAGGTAAGGATATCGTGAGTGAGCCGTAGCAAGCCCTCTGACCTCATGGTGATTCAGATTGAAAACCATCGAAATGTTGTCCGAGTGCTGTCACAAGCACATGACGGCCTGTCAGCACCAGGAGGAAGTGTCTCAGGACCAGAAAAACCGCATGCATCTCCAGTAGATTTATGTGATCCATAGACAGCTCCCTTGACCATTCACCACAGACACCCCTGTGGTTCCAAACTGCTCCTCAACCGTTGAGGGATGCATCGGTTACCACCTCCCAACAATGGGGAACAATCTCCAACAGAATGCCTGCTGTCAAAAAAGCCGGTGCAGTCCAGTCAAAGGGCATGTACACAACAGCGAGTCACTACGATCTGCCGATGATTATGACTGAATGGGTCCAGACTGAAGTACGAATCGATCGTCACCCCAATTAACGTAATGGACTGCGTGGGAGACAATGGGCTCTTCGCCCTGTTCATCAAGAGACTCAACTTGGCAACACTGTCTAGTAGCAGCTGGCAATCGTGCACAGCCTGGTCCCTCATCTGAGTGCAAAGCAACCAATCATCCAGATATGGCAGAATCCGCAACCCCTGGGACCACAGGGGTGACAGGGCAGCCTTTATACACCTCGTAAACACTCGGGGGACTAGAGAAAAACCAAAGGGTAGGACCCTGAACTGGTAAGTCTGGTTTCTGAAGCTGAAGTGTAGTTTTGAAGAACTTCCTGTGATGCACAGCAAAAGGAACATGAAAGTATGCATCCATCAGGTTGACACTCTTGAACCAATCTCCCTCCATCACCAACCGAACATGCGGAAGGGGAGCTTCTTTATAAACTTGTGTCTCCTCAAATCTGAAGATTGGACGAAAACCTCCATCCCATTTTGGAAACAGAAAATATGTGAAGTAGAACCAGTCCCTTTGAACCAGGGGGTGAACAACCTCTACTGCCCTTTTCTCTAAGGAAAGAAATTCTTGAGAGAGAGAGAGCATTCTGGATGCTTCCCAAAAACGTATGGGGCCAGCATTCGAGGTGGAGTGCTGAGCTGCAGTGGCTTATATCATCTCCGCTCAGCTCACGTCACCACGTGACTTATTTTCTCTACCTATCTGGCTGGTGCTGCAATCATCCACTACTGTAGCGCCATCTCTGGCGATCAGGAGGAATGAAACAACTGCATAAATGAGCAGGTGTTTTTAATAAAGCGACCGGTGATATGTATATACTTAGACAGATATTGATATTTACAATGCACAGATGGACAAACTATCCTGACTACTTACTTGTAAATATTTGAGTTGGGATGATTAGTAAGTATGTGGTTTTGTGCCCTCAAAATCTCCACAGCTTTTTGAGAGTATTCCTTCAGCTATGAGGAACCAAAAATTTTTTTAAATATTAAGAGAAATTTATTTCAGCAGCAAAAAAAAAATAAAAAAAACAAGTGTATTTATCAGTAATAATGTCATTATTTGCATGTTGCAATATGAAAACACACATCTGCATTGGTATTATTAGTGAAATCCACCTTCTTTTCTGTTTGAGGGGTTTTGAGTGAGAAATAGCCCAACAGGTCCACAAACTGAGCAGCTTTACGGCCATATGCAGGGAGCTCAGGCCAGATAGCCCAAGTCAGGTCCAGCAGTAACTCTTGGTGGGCTTTGGTAGAATTCCTATAAGGAAGACATTTGTTGGGAATTAACAGACTTGTATCAAATGCAGCAAACATTACAATGAAATTTCACGAGAGAACGATCAAGCAAAGCAGTACAGTGAAGTGAGAGTATGTGTGTTACATATGCTATGTACCTGTAGATGTGCAGAGCCAGGCAGTGGGCTTGCCAGCGCACAGAGGAAGAGTTGGACTCCAGCAAGAAGCAGCGCAGGAACTGAATCAAAGTTTCTTTGTCTGCAAATTTGTTGAGCTGACTAACCAGAGCACTGCACAGCTGATCCTCCTGACTGCCCGCTCCTTCACCTGTACAGGGCAAAATGAGATGCAAGGGAGAAGAAAAAAAAATGCTGAAGCAAAACAATCCAGTAGTCACAAAAGAGAAACGCAATGTGTAGACATGCTTCCTATTTATAGAATTATGTTGTACTTGGCATTTCCTAGTTGGCACTCCAGGCTTCTGATCTAAACATACTCCACTTTCTCCTCTTTGAAAAACATGCATGTCCACAGAAATGCAACTAACAGTGTATACTTTAACTGGAAATTTTATTTGACAACTTTCAAATTTCTACTACGTTAACAAGAGGGATAGTAGGGCACTGGAACAGGAACCCGAACTGTGGTACAAATGAAAACCAAATACTTCTCTGCTACAATAATTGAAAAACTGAGGTAGAGGGAATAAAGCTTACTGTTTCTCATTTTTAACGTGTTTATATCTGCATGGTAGATTTTGTTCCTGATCATAAATCTCAACTTTACCACTTCATTGCACAACAATTATATCTTACCAAGTCCCAAATACAATGAAACGCATCATTACACAAAACAGAGTTAAAATTTGTTCTTGGGTGAATTAGTGATCACCTTCTTTATCCTTCTCTTTGTCCTCCTTTTTGCTCTTCTTGCTAGAGGACTTGCTCTGGGAGGACTGGGAGGCTCCAGCACCTGAAGAGCCTCCAGAGGAGGAGGCAGCCAGAACTTTACTACCACACAGTGCACAGGAGAGCAGCTGAAGCAACACTGGGGAGACACCCTCATCCACCAGGAAACTCACTTGCAGTAGGAAGTACAGCACCGCTGCCAAGAAAGACAAATGCATTAGCACTTCAACATTGTAATCAACCAAAAGGACACATCTTAAAGGTACATTTTATTTATTTTCTTTTTAAATTAGAAAATAAATAAAAGGCGCATTTTTACAATATGGATATTTTCTGTGAGGAGACATTTATTTAGCATTTCTGGAAGTAGTTTCCAGTGTCCAAAGTAGACGTCCTTTTTGCCTAACATTTTCAGAAATGTATTCTTGGCATTTTCTCAACCAATTTCTTGAGGAATCTCCCTGAGATGCTTTTAAAACAGTATTAAAGGAGTTCCCACCTACGCTGGACACTTACTGGCTGTTTTTTTGGAATATTTCACTCCAAGTCGTTCATTTAATAAAATATTTTTTGTAAGTAAAATGTTAGTTTTCTAATGAAAGAAATTAATATGTTGGCACAATTATATTTTAGTCTACAATACGGACTTAAAACATTTAATCATACACATTCAAATCTAAAGATTTTTCAAGTGTCGCCAAACTTTTGACTGGTAGTGTATAGAAGCAGCAAGCCCATTCATGTTGTATTACTTGTGCACATTATACCCCTAAGTCTTTCATTACTCAATATTTAAAAAAATGAAGAAAAAATCCCCTAAGACTTACAATCATCCTTGATACAGAACTTTTGCCAGTTGATTGTTCTCTGGGTTGCTATTTCAGCACAAGCTTTCAGGTGCTCCATCTAAAGCAAACAGACAAACCATCAAAAGTGTTAACTCCTAAGCATTGCCGCACTAGAAACTAGACACACAGTCATACACAGCGTTCCAAGGGCCCCACTCACTCACCAGATTGATGAGTGTGTCATACTGTAGCGCAGAGCCAGAGGTTGCTGTGACAATGCCTCCCCTGAGGAAGATGCCCTGCTCTTCCAGAAGCTTTTTGATGCTGCGAACGTGAGAGTCTAACGTATGGAGATCTCTCAATTGGCGATACTTCTCCTTTGAACCGCAGATAAACAGCAGCAACTTCCTCACCTGCCTCCTCACAAATGGAGTCTGTTGGATCATCAGGTACTGCAGAAGGGCAGGACATAAAAGTTCAAATAGGTCCCCATTAAATCTAAGCACACAAAACTTGAATATGCATGCCAGTATTGTACACTATATGGACACCTGACCATCAAACCCATATGTGCGTGTTGAATATCCCATTCCAGATTTAGTTGTTTGCTCTTATGATAACCTCCACTCTTCTTTCCAGTAGATCTGGAGTGTGGCTGTGGGGATTTGCCCATTAAACCAAAAGAGCATTAGTGAGATTGGGCACTGGGAAAGTTCCCAGGTTGGGGAAGTCCGACGTGTGTGATGGTCAGGTCTCTGCATACTTTAGTGTATAAGCTGGGGAGGATAAGACTGACTTACCTCAGATAGGAAGTAAAACCAACAGTGGTCAAAGATGGGGGGTGGAATGCGGGGGTTTGTGTCAGCAATCTTCTTGATCTGGTAGGGCAGCCGTAGCACCATTTCAGTGAGTAGTTGGGAGTATGCTTCAAAAACATCAGCAGCATGACCCTGAGGAAGCAGCACAACATGTTTAATTGTTTTCCACTCTAACTGTATGTTTTAGCACAAACCTCACCTTATATGAACGCTTAATTAATATGGTAGCTGCTGAAAACAGACAGACCATCATCGGATTATTCGTGAAAAAAAAAACTAAATCTGTATTACCTTGACATACTGCCTCAGGAAGAATGGGCTCATGTCAGGCGGAGAAGAGGATGTGTGGGGTTTGAGGAGCTGACTAGCAGCTGCTGGTTCCTCCTCTCCTTGCTGGGTTTTCCAAAACTCTAGCAAAGACTTAAGCACATGCAGACAGTAGTCTATCGCTCCCAGACTCAACAAAGCAGTTGCCGTTGCATTAGAAATGAGTGAGGAAGACTGCAAGATAAAAAGCAAAAACAAAAAAACAATCGTGAACATCGATTTATTTTTTATTTTTTGGAAGTGCCACTTAATAGTGTGGAATAAATATTCTGAACAAAACAAAAAAGAATCCAGTTTGTAGTAGATTTTGGTGTTAGGTTTATGTTATTAAGTGTAAATATTAGAGGTGCAACAACTAATCGATAAAATCTATAATAATCGATTATGAAAATAGTTATCAACGAATCTCATTATCGATTGGCTGGTCTGCGTGCGGCACAGGGAGATTTACTCCTTACGTTACTTCTGTTCCGAAAACAAGCTTCGGAGAGTAAATACTAAAATTGTGTCCCAAATGAAGTACTGTACACTTACACTATGCACTACTGTCTAGTGTGTGGATTTTAGAAAGGTAATATCTCAAAAACAACACTAGCTGTTTTTTTTTTTTTTTAACTAACCGGAAGTATAAGCCACTTCCTAGACGACGGTGCATGACATCATACGCACGCTAGTATTAGCAGACACCCGAGTCATAGACAATGACTTTCTTCAGTTTCCTTTCTGTCAGCGTGACCTCTTATTCCCAACATGACCTCAGTCACCATCAGACGGAGGCAAAATCATCACGTGACTGAGGAAGAAAGTGTGTAACCTCCAAGTCCTCTAAGGCAGGGGGCATTTTAAACACTGTGGAAGTCAATCCACGAGGACAAACTTATGTTCATATCCAAAATGCCCCACTGTGTGTAAGGTGCAGGGGAAACTGGTGCAAGCTGCTTAAAAGGTTTTAGTTTTAGTTTAATTTAAGCTTATTGTCATTATATGCGGTATTTGCGCGCTTGCAGTGTAAATTCTGTCGTTTATTATAATGGAAGAGATGTTAGTAACAGGGCCAGGTTGCTGATCATGTGCGGTGTAGACGTGCTGATATACAGTGCAAGCAAGATCTGTAATGTCTAATTAAAACATTATGATCAAAAGTAAAATAATATGTCTAAAGGCAGCGAGTAACAGAAACCACAAACTGCAGTGAATGTGAGTTTTTATTATTAATTTTAGGACTAGTTTAATTCGGTGCTTTTTGTGCATCCATAAAAATAATGCATAAATACTATGAAAAATGTTTATGCATACATACATGAAATTTATTTTATAGTATATATGCATTATTTTTATGGATGCACAGAAAGCACCGAATTAAACTACAGTCATAAATTAAAAATATTCTGAAATTCTAAATTCTAAAATATATTCTGGGGGTGTGTGTGTGTGTGTATTGGGTTCTTTTTTGTTTTGGACAAACAGTTGTGTAAAGTTTTAGTGTGAAACAACACTCAGTTTGTGGATTTTATTTCAAATAAACAAAAAAAAGTGTACCGAAAGTTTACCCTATCCAATCTGATTAATCGAAAAAATATAATCGGAAAACTAATCGATTATGAAAATAATCGTTATTTGCAGCCCTAGCAAATATAAATCTATACTGTATAGGTTATTGCAAAAATACTGATTAGTGTTGAATAAAATGAATCTTTGACAGGTTATACCAAGACCCTAAAAAGGTAGTACATAAAGGCAACAAACAAAACAGAATGAAATATGTTATTTGTAGAAACATGTACTAAATGTTTATTTAAATAAATAAATAAATAAATAAATAAATAACCACGAGTTGCTAGGATACCTCAGAGGAAGGCTTGGAGCCAGACTTTGTACGTGACATGAAGACACTAAGGAGCCTCATGATGACTAGATGCACTTCATTTATAGGGCTGCGCTCATTCTTCTTTGAGACATCCTGAATGGAAACATGAAAAGTTCATAGTTAATACCTGGTAACGTTTGGGGAATATGGTCAATATAAAGGCACCATGTTTCCCACCGTGTGGGGAAAAAAATGAAAGCAGGGGAAGAAAAAGTAAAAGAAAAAAACCTTCTACTGACCTTTTTGTGCATCCCAAGCTCGCCAATGAGCTGAGTCAGCAGGTCATCTAGCGCTCCCTTGTCCTTCTCATCCTCTCCATCCAGGTCAGCAGTCAGCATGAGAATCACCTGCATGTAGGGAATGGCACGTACTCCACCCACACTGTGCAGCTGAGGCAGATGTTGCAGGAGCCGCTCTAAGAGCATTAACCGTACCATGTGCAGCCTAAACAATGAAGAACAAACAGAATTTCCAACATACAGTAGATTAACAGCTGACACTGTAACTTATGTAAAACATACAGCCACCTGCTCTGTATATTAAACGGGTCTAATACATTTTAGTGCAGTGCTGCTTGGTGTAATACAAAGGGCAGACCTATTGCTAGTGTGAAGATCCCCCTCGTTTTCTCCTTCTCCTTCAGAGCCGTCTCCCTCCTGCTGGGCTGTGGTGGTGCTGATGGCTCCAGTGCTGGAGCTCACACTGCCTGGCCCTGCATGGTGGCCCTCCACTGTGGTGTCTCCGTAAGCACTGCTGCGCCCAGACACTACCAAAAAAGAAAAAAGAAACAGATTTTTCAGACAGCATAATCCTAATTAGAGCCCATGTTAGACTACAACCACTGAAGAACAAACAGCTCAGTCATTTAAGCCAAAAGCAACACTAGTGATGACTATAAAGTCTGGCAAGTTTAGTATTTCAATGTTGCAGAGAATTATCTACTTTCTGCATTTGTTTGCAATGCCAAACTGCTAACATTGTAATATTTTTGTTGTACCCGAAGAGTAAGGCAATTGTACAGACAAAGTGCTCCAAGAAAAACAAATATTGATGTTTAAATCATCATACAAAGATTTCCAGAAAAGTAGTTTGTCAGAAAATACAGGACTCTCAACTACATGCCACTAAAACTGCATAAGATGAAAATCTTGATGAACTTAAGACGGGATGGTATGAACCGCACAAAAATGTTTCAACCCAGTGACTGAAGTTTGCTTCCCCCCTATCAAACCGCTGACGGAAAGCGGTGGCAAAAATCCACCCACAGAGATAATGAGACTGTAACCACCAAGACTTTAATAGTTACAGTGTACAATCTCTATACAATCTATAGACTGACTGAGGCAGAGACTACTTAAGCAGTTATAAAAGTTGTAATATATCCAGCCCCTCACACTCTGCTAACCAAAAATCTCCCTCACCGTTATGTTCTCCAGCAACTGAGTCAATGGCACTTCCTCCACTCTCAGAGCCCACACTGCCCCCGTGCTCGGCGGGAGAGGTGCGCAGCGTGGAGCCGTCTGTGGCCGCTGTGCTCCCCTCGTCGTCCGAGGCTGGGGCTGAAAGTATAACCAGAGCTGTTACAGGAAAAAGACAGCAGGCTTTGCAAGGGGGTTTTCTAAGGTACAGGCAAAGACATACAAGCAATTACAAGGATGCCACTGTTTACTATATACCCAGCTGCTAATTTATTAGTTATAACTAACCCGTATCTACACTTATGGCCAGTTATAACAAGTACATATAATATTAGGGCTGCACAATTAATTGGATATCGATGGCGATTACGATTTTGACTGCCCACGATTAAATGAACATGATCGACTGAGATATTGACGTTTAAAGTTCGTCCTCTGCTCATAGAAAACTCCACTGTTTTCTCCACTAAAATCAAGCGCTTCCTACACTTACAGCCAAACACATAGAGCGGCGCAGAGCTGACGGCATTTTGTAGTGCCAAAACCGGAAACGGTATTAGCATTTTAGCGCTCGAGCTGGCAGTTTCTCTGCGAGCTCCAGCGCTTGCGCGAGGGGAAATCATGACACTAGCAAGCGCAATGCTAAATGGCACTACAGAGGTTGTCGGACATTAAACCTCATCACACCAAACGGGAAAAAACTTTGCAGATAAACTCAGGCCTCTACAGTGCGACCATTTCTGTCGCATTTGCGACTGAAGTACTTTGTCCGACTGTGACTAAATAATCATTCGCTCCGGTGCGAGTGACCTGTTCGGAGTTGTATAATACAATCGGAATAAAAACTACAGAAAGTCCAAAATGCAACTACACCAGTAACTGCAACAGTTACTTTCACAATGCTTTTCATCTCAGTCAACCCAACAAGTGTGGAAATACTGCAGAGAAGCCATTATGATGACGAATAACACTGAACATCATCTGCTTCTCTCAACTTCCCGATCTCACAACCGCCATCTTTTATTGATCACGCACTATGTTCCTAAATTCTGTCATAATTGACAAGTTCTCATGCCTACTTGTTTGTTATATTGTGGCACATTAACGCTCCCATCTCTTTAAAAAAACAAAACAAAACAAACAAAAAAAATAAACACACTAAACTTCAACTGTGCGCCTAAATTTTTGTAATCTCCTAAAAGAAATTGTCTTGCGTCTCTCCTCCTGTAAACACTTATTGCCTTTTCTACATATGCCTGAATTGTTTTCATTTAGTTGCATATTGTTATATTTGATGCATAGTTTCATTTGGTTGATGGCATTTTTATTTTTTTTACTAATCCTATATTTTGGGTACAATTTTATTTATATTTTGCTTCTACGAGACGATGCACTTTAAGGACCAGTCTAATTTGATGCAAAGATTTGTACATTAGCAGGAATGTAGCAGAGCATGGAGGCTAAAGCAGCGGTCTGTTTATTTAAATGAGTAAGTACAATAAAAATATGTTGTCCCTAAAATCAATGAATAATCGTGATAAATAATCGAGATCTCAATATTGATCAAAATAATCAGGATTATCATTTTGGCCAAAATCATGCAGCCCTATATAATATAGGTGCTTTCTGCAAGTATACAATTACTGATTGTATTCCCCTCTTCCCTGTCCATCAGTAGAAAGAGACCATGTTCCCACATACATGATAAGTTATAATTAAGTTACCTAATAAAATGGCCAACTAGTGCTGCTAAGAAATGAGCAACTGAGTATGTATAAGGGTCTACATCTAAAAGTTATAAACCCAGAGCTTCATAATCCTGGTCCTGGAGTAACCCCTAGCCTGCACACTGTGCTATTTTACCTTCTCTAACTCACCCAGATCAACCTAGCTCAGTCTAGCTAATGAGCAGAGTTCAATTAGGGGGGAAAAAGCTAAATGTGCAGGGGCAGGAGTTCACCAAAAGTCGGATTATGAAATTTTTTGAGCATCTTATGAGAAATTCTTACTATAAAATGAAGGATTTTACTTTGCTACGAATGTGCTCAAGAAAAGTACAGTTGAGGAAAAGCAGGTGCAGTTACCTGATGCAGTTGTGTCTGATAAGGTGCCTGCATCCAGAGAGGAGGAGCTTGGAGCTTGGCCAGAAAGGCCCAGACTCTGTAGTCCCAGAGCACTGCTGCTGCTACCTGTAACAGTAACATATGCAGACACACTTCACAAACCAAGCTGCGATGTAGCACCACATTTACCTACAGGCCATTTACATGTAGAAAAATATTGCAATTTTACCACCTTTTTTGATAAGACCAACTTCAGTAAAACACAGAAATATCATCTCCCACATACACCAGGATAGGAGAATTCCTGTACTCCTAAACCAGTCGGTTGGAACAATTCTAAGTTTCAGATTTTAACCTTGCTGATCCTGTTGAAGACTGAGAGCTATGGCTAGCTCAACCATGGTCTCATCATCAGCATCAGGAGGGATGTCCAGCATTGGAGGAAAGCCCTCGGCCCCGGCCAGCAAAGCCTCTAGAGGGGACGGGTTCCCATTGTTCACGTTCTCTGCGGTCTCCAAAACCATGGACTCAGACTGCACAGCACAGATGAAACGAGAGAGAAGGGGGAAAAAAAAAAAAGTAGAGCATTACATAATAAATGCCTTTTTCATAATTATATTAACGACATTAATAATGCAACTAGACTAAGAACCCAAGAGGGGCGATATTTGGGCAAAACTCACCACCATCTCAAAATCGCCGTGATCCACCTCACTTTGTTCTTGGCTCTCCTGCCTGCCGCCGTCTCCTCCAGTCATACCAGAGGGCTGCATTTTATCATCAGCATCATCATCGTCTTCATCATCTTTATCACCTGAGAGATTAGAAGGTAATTTATCCATGTTCAAATGTTGTTACACTATAAGGCACGGAGATTAAGAATGTTCACGTCCCTGTTCTGTGATTTTAGCAGATGAGACACTGGGAATGAAGTCATCACATTAGAAAACAAGTAGTACTTGATACCAACATCATCGACCGAAATTCCTCCACTACCAACTATCTACAACTAATCAAGTTGTTCAGAGTTTAATTACCCATATGTTTGCCTTAAAATATACTTTAAATAGAAAGAAAGCTATTGATGAAAAAAAAACTAATCAGACATTTCCAAAATCTAATTTAATCTAATCTGCTGGTTACAATGATCATGCCATATAAATCCTAAATCCTACAATCATTCAACCACCCAGAAAAAGAATACTACCAGTGGAGGCATAAATACAAAAAGAGAATGCTGATGACAAAGGCAGCACGTTTTGAGCCCATTACATACTCTTTGCATATTCGGGTTTTATGCAAATTTTGGAGGTTAAAAAAATTCCTATTATAGCACTTACCCATGGGTGTGTTGGAGCGTGGTGGAGAGGGCAGGGTCACATGCCTACGTTTATTCCTGGGTCGCAGTACTCTTATCAGGGCCTGTTTACAGGCGAAGCTCACAGAGGTGTCCTGAAATGATTGTAAATATTAGTTACGTACAGAATGCTCAGATTATAGACGGAGCAATTTAACATGTTTCAGGTAACAAAATATGTAAAGTGCAACAGCATCAAATCAAATCTAGACCTTACAGGGCAGAGCAGCATCTGCATGTAGATTTTAGAGGCCACATTAATGTAGTCCAGCTCACAAGTGCAATAGCCATGAATGATATCCACGAGTGCATTTACGGTGGCTTCAATATGGGTTAGTCCTCAAAAAGGCCAAGAGAGAAAAGTTATTATTGCGCAGTCTCTGTAAATATGAACTAAATACAGTCTTGAATACTGAGATGCATCTATTTACCAGGCAAGCAGGCTGGAGCAAGGAAGGCATTCTTGGGTTTGAGAGCATGGAGCTTCCAGAAGTTATTAACAAGCTGCATAATGAAACTACAGCCTTCAGTGTCTGCTTGCCTCAGCCCATCCTCACTCAGATCTGAGACGATGAGAGTTAATGCAGCACAAAAGAACAGGAAAACAACAGGATATTTGCAGGAGCAATATTAAGATATACCTGTAGTGTTCTACATGTTAGGACACTACTATTGTAATACAATTTTAATAGCATTTGTTATTGTGTACCAGATTCTGGATGAGGCATTTTGGACTCTGTGAAATGCACCAGGTTGTTGGGTCTCATGATGGCGATGGAGCGGGCGGTTATCACAAGCCGCTGGAATACTTCAGGGTCCAAATCCTTGCTTTCCTTACTGCAGCTATTTAAACACTGGACTGCATTACTCAGCAGAGACTGATCCTGCAAACAGGAGACTCCACAATTAAATAGCAACTTGTACTCATTATGTCATTAATAAGGAAACAGGAGATGCCTTGATTATCTACAGGTGGGTAACTTGGGTCAGTACCTTGTGGTTATGGTAGGCTGTGCGACTAGTGTGCAGACTGGCCAGAAGGCCTTTGGTCTGCTGCTGGACTCCAGCAGGAGTCGGCATGGACAATAGAAGAGTGGCTAACTCCAGAGCTGGGGCTTTATTTTTCTCCTAAATAAGTGAACAAAAAAATGTAAACATTAATTTCGTAATTCTTTTTGCAAATTCCTTATTAGTTCTTAAAGTGCCAACAAGGGTACCAAGTTTTACTCACCTTCTCACTGGCTGAACCAATTGCATAGCAGCTCTCTACAGCTTCAAGAGAGCTAACCACCAACCTAGGGGGGAAAAAAAACAGGAGGTCAGAGTAAAGTGACCTAAAAAAAAAAAAAGCTTTAAAACCACCCAATTCAAAGCAAATAACTAACTAACAATCAAACATGTCTAGCACATCACTGCACCAAAAATACACCCAGCTAAAAGCACATAATAAAGTAAGCAATATTATGAGATGTCATGAAAGTGAAAATTGCTTGCATTTTTTTTCCTTAGCCATAGCAAGTTTAGCATAGCAAGAACTGCTTTGTTTTTGCCTTGTATGTGCTGACACACTCTCACACGCACACCATGCAAACAAGCAGAAAAAAGGGCGGTTTACTAACCGGTCCAATGTTGATAAGGACTCAGTTTCACAACTTTATTTTATTGTTTTTGGGAGCAAAGAAAAAGAAATATGTGTGAGGATCACAGAAAGAAACAAGTAAAAAAAAAAATGATCTGTATGTAACAGAAGACATGTAAAGCATGCAAAGCACAAGTCATTATGAAGGTAGCCATGCACTGGGCACACCACACACTCCTCCACGCCACATCTCCCTGCCCTCCTTCTTGCGTCGTTTATTAAAGCAAATTTAGGCAAAATATATTAACATGAAGACAAGACAATTTACATATAGAGAAATGAAATTAAAGAAAAAAAATAAAGAATTTTAGATTCAGGTTCATAGCTGTGTAGGCTGTACTGAGGTACTGATTATGATTTGAATTAGGGGTAAGCAGCAGAGGTCACGAGCAGGTTAGCCTCACCTCTCCAGTACTGTACCGCTGGTGGAAGTGGGTGTGGTTATATCGTTGTCTCCAGTG
Source organism: Ictalurus furcatus (assembly GCF_023375685.1). Classification (NCBI taxonomy): domain Eukaryota; kingdom Metazoa; phylum Chordata; class Actinopteri; order Siluriformes; family Ictaluridae; genus Ictalurus; species Ictalurus furcatus. The sequence goes on along the minus strand of NC_071269.1, from coordinate 16,357,424 downwards.
CCATTGCCTTGGTTCAAGTTGGGGCTGCACACGTTGTTGACTGAGGCAGAAGGGAAGTCCTCAGGGGGTTCATCAGGCCACCCAAACTGCTCTTTGGTTTTACCATAGATCTTAATGGAATCTAGCATTGTTACTCCTGTAGGGTCTACAGATGCACCAACTGTGAAGGTCAGACACAAAGGGGGAGGGGGAGAAGGGACATCAAATAATGCAGGTTGACATCGCAGTCCTCCAGAACCACAGAATACAGTGCAGAAAATCATTTACTGAAAATGGAGAGCTTCTTGTCAGCCTGTAGGGCCTCTTCCCGCGTGAAGGGCAGATCGAACCAGCGGGAGCGAGTCAAGTTCATCTGCATCGTGCGGCCGAAGATCTCGATGTACGATGGAGCTCTTTCTATGGCCTGAGTACCAACCTGTACCCTCATACCAGTCATCACCATAGAGCTGTTATTGTTGACCACCTCCACTGTAAATCCACCAGGCTGAGGAAAAACACACTAGCTTTGTAAACATGCTAACAGTAATCTGCCGGGAAAATATTCATTACGAACACTAACTCAATGCAGCATCATTATTAATTCTTTATTCATTTATTTACTTGCTTGTTTGTTTACCTTGGTGTTGGCCACATACATCCCAGAGGAGTTGAGGCGGTGTTTGATCTGCTGCCCGTTATAGACTTGCAGCAAGTCATTGCCTCCAAACTCCACTTCTGTGAGCTGCTGATTGTGTTCGAAGAAATCCACAGGAAATGTCACCTGGCTGGATGTGCGTGTAGCTGCAAGAGTGACAAAGTCCAAGATTTAACATAATGGGGAAAGGAATGAGTTGAACTTATTTCTTTCCCCACTATTAATGAACAATTATGTTTGTATGAATTAATGTTTTAGGGCTGAACAATTAACCTTAACAGGATCACAATTTTCGGCTTCCCCCAATTAAACTACATCAGCTACAGTACAGATGAACTTTGCTAAAGTTAGCTAATTTACTAAAAGTAAGATTTTTTTTTAAATTGGGGCATTAAATCTATGACATTTTAAAGTACAGTCAGTTAATGTGACTGGGGTGCAATCTTACAAATACACACTTGTATAACGTACAGGGAAAAGTGCTTACAGATTTGTGTTAAAACCATTTTATTTCTAAATTGGCTGAATAATAAGGATAAATAAATAATAAGATTTCAATAATTATCAGTTTAGACATTACTATGGTTAAAAATATTTAAGGCTACGGTAAGCTGTACTGTGGCGTGAACTCACTAGCTGCAGCAGCTTTGCGTTTCCGGACAGGCTTCATGATACTGATGACACCACTGGGCTGCAGAGATGGCTGGAGCCAGTAGGATGTGTTCTCGACATTGGCCATGTAGATGCGGAGGCTGCCGTCCTCACACAGAAGGATCATGGTAGTACGCTGCTGCTCGTTACTGGCTGTGTGACGAATGGCCACCATGTCCTGGATCTGTGCAGCAGAGAATAAGCCTTCAGAATCATCAAAAACAAATCATCACACACACATTTACTGCTATGCTGAGACCGAGGACAAACCTTGGCTTTGGCAGGTAAAGTTTTGATTTCCTGGATCAGGAAGGTGTCTGGCTTCACCATGATGACCAACGGGATCCCTGTGGTCTGCTGCACACAGCAAACTAGCCCTGGGTGGTTCATTACCTCAGACCACTGACACAGAGCTGGAGAGGTTTTACTTCCTCCATTCGACCTTTATTTAAGAATAAAAACGACCGTATTTTACATGAAAGAAAAAATGTTAAGATGGCTCGGATACTGTAAGAAATTTCTTGACAGTTAAAACATCATATCTAGAAAGATACTAAGGAAAGTGGCATACGCTTTAACGTTTATGGTGAATAGTCTTTGTGTGTCCATGTTGCTGCGGTTGACTGTTGCAGCAAAGGACTTGCCCTGACTGTAACTGAAGAAGAGCATCTGCAGCACGTGGGAGTAGTATACAGACACGCCTCCTCCTGCCACCTGGCCGTTGCTGTCCTGTGAGGAAAACCAACACGGCAAACCCTTAACGCTTTCCTCTAACTACAAGCATGCAACTACGCTTAGGAATCTATATCTCTGTGTATACAAAGTAAAGGCAATCACCTTTAAGTCTTCGTGGCTAATCTCCAACACATTGGTAACATAGAAAGGCCCGTGCTGAGCGCTGCTGGTTTCATCCATCACCTGAGTGTACATGTAACCAGCTGAAGACATAATAACGATTATGTTTTTGCCCTCTTCACTGAACAGGAATGTGGCGTCTCTGATCTTTGAGCTTGGAAGTAGGAAGTAATACATGGGGCTCAGGGCATCCACAGATAAATCGTAGATCTGGAAAGAAAGGATTAACTATTAGTTATAAAACCTTCAAAAGCATGCAGCATTTGTCTGAAATACTCTGATTATAACTAGTAACCCCTCAAGACTGAAGTATCAATATCAGGAGAATGGTTCACCTTAACAAAGTCAGCTGTGATAATAGCTAGTTCTGTCTGAGATCCAGGCAGCCAGATGGCCTTGATTATGAAGTTTCCAGTTGCCAGCTGAGGATGCAGTACCAAATGATCTGACACAGAGCCTGTACTGCTGAACGTGAGCACGTGACAGTCCTAGAAATTGGAGACACGCATGTAGTTCAGCCATTTTACAGATGTAAAAGAGTTCCAATTAAAATATATATTTTCAGACTTGCATTACCTTGAGGCCGCACACAGCCAGGTAGTCTTCATTACATGGGTTTCCAGTCAGGCTGAGGACCGTGAAAGGCACAGGTGCTGAGGCCAGACGCGTCAGAGTCAGTTTCCTCTTACTGGAGTCAGCCTGCTTCAGGAGGGCCGACAGCTGCAGGACTGTAATCTTTGAGGGGAAAAAAATTACAGTCGTAAACGTTACACATACAGCTTGATGAAAACCTTTCACAGCCGTAAACAAGGATTTACATAATACAATTGAAACATTTAAACAGCTGAAGGATTTCTATAGATGGTTATAATGCATTTATGTGCATCAATGAGTTTTTTTCTTCCTCCATCAACTGATCAATCACAAAAAAGTTCAATTGAGAGCCAAGGTATCATCAGTGAACTTACCTTGCCCTTCTCGTGGCTGACAGCAAGGTGCTGTCTGCGTCCATGGGGAGAAGACAGCACACACATAGCCACACGACGCAGAACGTGAGCACTGATGAGCTGCCTAATGGTCTGGCCCTGATCACCACTATAGTTCATCCTTACATTCTCAAATGCACCCTCCTGAGAGCCCAGAGTGGGAACCTGGACAAGCCACAAACACACAAAACAACAACTCGTCTTTACAGACAGTAGCGTTTGTACTGAAAAACAGTCAAGAAATTAAAGTCTGTAACATTCAGACTCCTTGATGGTGCTTAGGACATTGTTTGTACCATGAGCTGGTCAGTCATCTCTACAGTCTTATCCTGGGTGTGCAGTTCATTGAGAGCATGCTGAGCACGGCTGCTGCTGCCCACAGCCGAGTCCTGCTGGAAATTGGTCTGGATGGCATCCATTAGGAAGCTCAGCAGGTCCAGCACTAGGGCAGCTGTTGACGAAGTTGCCTGAGATACACAAAAGAGGAATAGGCAAATGGTTCAAAACTTTTAAAATAAATAAATAAAAATACACTAATGCCAAATACTAGATGAAAATAAGCATATTTTATTTATAAGTATAATACAAAGAACACCACTAAGTCATCTCAAAATTCCAGTGATGCAGCATTTCTCAAAACAAAAAAAGTGCCATAGAGTTGCCATAGTAAGAGACCGGGAGGGGGATTTCTCCCCGGTTTATGAACGCCTCTCGCATTAGATTTTTTCTGTTCTTAGTACTGCACTTACAATAAAGTTTTTATTTATTAGAATGGACTTAGGGTTAGGGTTGTAACAGCACCTATAGCACAGGGTATCTATAGCACACGGTATCTGCAGGTATCAGCACTATATAAATTTATACTTTTTAATACCATAAAGACATTTCCAAAATATTTTAAGACCTGCACATCACTTCAATCATGCTACACAATACATCAGCTATAATAGATTGTGTTCATGCATATACATACATACTTTCCTGGGTTTAAGTAAACTATAGTAGGGTAAACTTCTATAGAGGTAGATGAGAGACTGTAGCAAATATCCTTTTTGTATTACAATTTGCTCCAACAGTGAACGACAAAAAAAAATCCAGTATTTCCTTCCCATGACTTTCCAAGAGAGGGGAAAAAATGTGATGGATTATGGTAGTCAGAAGAGAAAAAGATTTAGAATTTACTATCACTCGTTTAGCAGCTGTATTAGTAACCCCCTCGCAGCAGTGTTTACTAGGTTTATTTGAAATTTAATGCCAGGGTAATATAACAAGTAGTGTTATAAATGCACAGAAATTCTTGTAAAGAAGAAAAAAAATAAAATGAAATAAAAGAAACTTTGCTAGTTTATAATATTACTATTGCACTGAATAATACTTACCTGTAGTACATTTTTATTTGTGGGTACAAATCGTAATACATTTGACTAAACTGCCTTTTATGCGTTAGACCTTGTGGCTTTTATTTTGGCGGAAAACCGCAGGAAGACCTCCTTTTAGCTGGCAACAGTTTTTTTTTTTTTTTTAGATTCACTTCTCATTACCAATCAGGTGAAATGCTGTAAACCTCTGCCACAAAAATGTTTGAGATTACGGTAACATAAAACCAAAGCGAATCTGGCGTGAGTTGTGTCTACATGCACGTTATAAGCGACTCAAACTCCCAGCACACACAGAAATGAAGTTATTGTGAACGGAGCCACACACACACACTCCAAGAGCAACACAGTCACACAGCTTTACCATCTCAAACAGCAACGAGCGAAAATTAAATCCATCTATGGTGTCGGTTCGGTTGCATTTTTAAGACCTTTGAAACGTGAATTTAAGACATTTTAATGCCTTAATTAAGACCTTATTTTTACATTAAGGAACTTAAGATATTTTAAGACTTTTTAAGGACCCGCAGACACTCTGATAGCAAATTATGCAAACGGTGGTTCTTTTAAATAAAGGGTGTACGTTTTATATACACACACATACGGAATATATATATATATATATATATTACACACACACACACACACACACGTTATATATATACATACGTTATTTATATATTATATATACACACACACACACACACATATATATATATAAAAACATAGTTTGCATTACTTGCTATAGATGGCACAGTTACTATTTTGCACAACTTAGTGAATGCTCCTTTCTCGACAGAGTAAATTATGGGGACCTAGTCTTTCATGACATGAAATACCTCCGTAACTGAAAAGTCAACTTGGGGTATCCTCCTCAAATCTGAGCTCCTTCTCCATTTACGGAGTGACGCCAAATCATTTTACGTAAACTTGTTCATCTGACTTTTCAATCCTGGACCAATTCCGTATCTCTTAAGTGATATTTGAACCTTTTGCTATGAGCTCAGTCCTCGGCTAAGTGGTACTTGTCCATCTTGGTGTTTATGTGCACAGTGTTTGAAGGCATTCATCAAGTTAAGAAGGCTGTGTTTTCCTTCAAACTGGTTTAAACTTTTAAATAGCATTTAGAGATGTTATAATTTACAGGTGCATCTCAAATTTTTAATATCGTATTGTAATTTGTTTTTACCATAAATAAATTTGAAAACTGGAAATCTTTATATTTAAAAAAGATAAATAAAAAAAGGATGCACCATTTTGCTATTAATAATCACCTAGAATTCAACTTAATCCACTTGAAGCAACAGAATTCCCCCTCCCCCCCCCTAAGTAACAGGATCCCACGGATCAACCACTCTTACCACTTGGGCTAGAAGGTCCTCTCTGCAGCCTTCAATGTTTTTGCACACACTGCTTTTCTTGGGCTTCTCTTCATCGCTGCTCCTGCCATCACAGATGGTGACTTTGCCTTTGTCAGCGGGTGAGGCACTCTGATGCCGGATGGCACTTTCGGGCATTCGTAACTCGCTCTGGAAAGCTGAGGACTCCTTCATAGTAGAGCTCATTCCACTGCTGGGGCTTCTCTTCACCAGAGCCTGGGCAACAAACACATGTGGAACAAAGTTCAAACATGTGGACAAAACATACATTTAAAATACTTGAAACAGTTATTTCTGTTCATGTTAAATGGGGTACCATGGAGTACAAGAGGACTTAACAGACCAAGCTTGATTTTTAACAGGACATGTCAGAGGTAATTAGACATTCTGATTAGTTTTACATGCTTTGGGATGCCGTTAAGGCCTGGATTATAATTGGCGCGTGACTTTGTGCGCGCGTACAGAAGCAGCAGCAACGCGAACGGTATTGCTCACATGCTCATCTGCGTACGTTACGGAAACAGATTATTTATCTGGTCAATAAAAAGTGACATCCACTAGATGACACATAAGAGTTAAAACATCCTGAATCCTGTCAGGTTTCTAGGTAAAGCTGTAAAACTTTGAGTATGCATTCACGCACAGCTACATTAAACTCACTGACGAGCGGTTTCTCAGTCATCATGACTTTCATTATCTGCGTCTCAAATCGAAAATCATCACCTTATATTCCCAAAGTATTTAATAATCTAGAAGATCCAGAAAATTGTTCTGCAAGAGAAACCTTTCATTGGGTTTGAAATCTAGATGTGAGGTTTCTAAAAATGTAAACACCAACCATTATAGGTAAAATGGTTAGGTGTCAGTACTCGATACCTTTAGAAGCATATGCAAGAATGTGATTTCAGACGATACTACTTTGCGGACACGGTATTGTATGATGCCACTGTGTATGCGGACATTGTACCACACGGACATGTAGCATCGATTTCTCAGCGCGTACAGCAGTGACGCTCCAAACGGACACAGGACACGTGTGTGTTTAAAAGCAAGTATAATCCAGTCTTAAAAGGGACATGCAGGAGAGATGTAATGGTTTAATGTTAACATGTCCACAGCTAAGAATATTTAAATATCTAGGGAAATGTATTGTACGGCTAAAATGATAGTTTATTGAATCACCAATTAAATGTATAACCAAGTTAACATGAAGGAAATATGATGATTCGTGAAAACGATATTGAAAATCCTGATGGGCTGAAAGGAAAAAAATAAAATGGGATGAGCTCATGACTTTCAATGATAACTGATTTGCAAGCCAAAGTTACCGCTGTTGTTCTTTTCCCATGATGACTTGAAGTATTCGGTCTCACCTGGCAGCTGCCATCCTCCTTGGCCCCGCAGTCACAGAAGAAAGAGCCGTATTTGGCATAGGAGATCTCATGGTCTTTGTGACAGACCTTGGCACACACTGTACACACACCTACCCCATCCACCATCTTACAGGTGTGACAATGATACCTGTATAGGGAAAGGAGAGTATTAAGGCCAGTGCTGTATTTTTAAATCAGTGTAGATTGTCGGGGGGGGGGGGGGGGGGGGGGGGTTGGTAGGTACATATAGTAGATGGCTAGTTCTTCCGTCATTACCAGTGCTGGTTCATGAACTCCTTCTGTGTAATGGTAAAGGTACAAAGCTTATTGCAAAGAGAATCCTCATCCTAGGAAACAAAACAAAAACCCAAACAGAAGCAAGAATTAGGCTTCTAATACCAAGACGTCCAATTCATAGACCCTGACAGCAGACAATTTCCTGACCGAGTCCTCAGCCTGAGAGTCTTCCTCCTCCACAGCCAGTTCCTCCACCCAGTCTGAGTCCACCTCAATGGCTTTCTCCTCTCCCTCCATCAACATCTGGGATGAGCCCTGACCACTGCTCTGCCTTAGTGCATTCATCACATCTGCCAGATATGAGATTATGTGGCATGCACACTCCAACATGCTGGCGTGCTGAAAAAATTACAGCAGAGTTCAGACAACTTCCCAACAAGGAGTCCTTAAAACTTCATACAAACTATTATTGTTATTAAATATTACAAACTATTGTGCTTACTTTTCCTTGTGAAACATTGGCAGTAACTTTCTCCACAACGTTCTTCTGAAATAAATATTTTTTACTGAAAGAAAAAAAAATCATGTTAATTCAATTGGAGTGTCCACGCACATTCAATAACATCTGGGACTAAAGTGGAAAAAAAACAACACTTTTTGGGGGTATATAGAGAAATCGAGAGTGTTTGGTGAAATTATGAGAAATCTTAAAGGAGAGGAAAGCTGAGGGAGAGTTGTGATCCTTTTTTATGACTCACCATCTACTGAGCCAGTCGATAGCAGCCCTGTGCAACTGTAAATGTCCTGCACCCTGGCCAGCACTGGCCAACGTGGCCATAATAACCATGAGTTCGGGAAAGCCGGCTCCGTCTCCACTTGCCAGCATCTCTGTGGCCATGGGGATGAGGGTACTGAGCAGCACAGTGCACACGCCCTCACCCACCTGGCTGTTGTCTCGCACAATGTAAGAAGTGAGGAGTTGCAGCAGCTGCCGGTTCTCCTGCACGGTGTCCAGCTGGTCTGAATCTTTGGGTGGTGAGGCGGTCATGCGAGTGAGCCAGGCCTGCAGCCTCACTGGCTCCACACAGGCCAGCTGTGCCAGAGAACCACACAGGCTAAGCAAGCTAGGGTTGGGACTCTTCTCCGCTACACAGAACATATGGAAAGGAAATACATTAGATTATACTGGACAGTACACTAGTGGTCAAATGTTTGGAGTGACTTGATTGAAATGTTTCTCATGATCTTAAAAATCTTTTGATCTGAAGGTGTATGATTAAATGTTTGAAATTGGTGTTGTAGACAAAAATATAATTGTGAATACATTTCTGAAACTTCTAGGCAAAAAGGGCATCTGCTTTGAAGATGCTAAAATTGGATTTTTTTATCACAGCATAATTCCCATAGTTCCCATTGGGGGGGAGAGATAAAAATAAAGAATGGGCGTGTCTAAACTTTTGACTGGTAGTGTATGTGGCCTAGAGATCAGTCTTCTACTGTTTGGAGTGACTTACTTAGCTGAAAAAGCTTGGTGAAAAACTTCAGAACCCTGTTGCAAAACTTGGCAGATAAATTTTCATTTGCAGTTGCCATCATGATTTGTACCAGTTCACCACTGCAGACAGAAATGACAAAGTGACGCTCATTTTAAACAAAGCAATTTCTCTGGGGAGAAGAAAACATAGTCAGGCTGGGCAGTACCTGAAGGAAAAGAATTCCTCCATGGCTTTGCGGACCTGGCTGCTCTCCAGCTGCTTCTCCAGATACTGCAAACATTCCTCCAACACGGACTCATCCAGTCCACTGAGAGACAAAGTCGAACAGGGAGAATGCTCATGATACCGTTCAAATTTGACTTCATGCTTCAGATCTCAGACATCATCTCAGTTAAACATCTCCTGTCTCACCTGCTGGGATCAGAGTGGTTGGCGATGATGTTGTAGCATCCGGTGATTAGACGCTCATATACACGGGCCAGAAAGGCATCGGACTCGGCAGGGCCCAGGATCCTCTCTAAGGAGGTACTGCAGATCTCTGCGACACTCTCTGTGCTGCTCTCCAACAACAGTGGCAGAAGTGTCTGGATCACCTGGGGAGGGTTCAGCTCCTCAGTCCTATAGGAAAATCACATTTATGGGCCAGTGGGCTCAAACAACGTTCCTAGGCTTGTTTACACAAAGCATTTCAAGTTCTTGGAGATTTGGAGTGGGAGAAAAAAAATAAAATGCAGGTGTACACATAACAGAGTTATGCAACTTACACAATGAGATCTCCAGTGAGGCGCACAAGTGTGAGCAGGATGTGTTTGAGAGAGGAAGCTAATGGTAAAGACTGGTTGCTGAGTGTACCGAGGTGGGCTGCCTGGATAGCACTGATGTAGCTCTCTGAGGGAATGGTGTCATTGGCAAAAGCATTTCGCTGTGGGTGGGGTGGGGGGAAAAAAACCCTTAGAACACACCTGTTGCTGATGGAAAAGCAAAAGTATTCTATTCAGTCAGAAATCGGACTAGCAGGAACACACTTACCCAGGAGCCAATGTTGGGAAACTCATTAGTGTGAATGTTGTTCCATGTCTCACACAGGGTCTGAAGTGCAGATGGCAGATTCTGCATTACTGTCTGACCTGAAATGACAAAAATATTAGCTGTAGTTTGTATACATTTTTAATATAAACACATTAGTATATAAAAGAACTGCAAATTATAATTTAGCCCAAACCTAGAAGTACACTCCAACTAGAGAAACAAAATAGCCGCAGCAAGCAATTAAGCCATTTCCCCCTCCCCCGTATGATGTATGTATACAGAGATACTTGAGAGTATTGAAGTAATAAGATTTCTTGGATAATTAGTACACAAATCCTGACCATGGAGGTGATATCTGTCTAACTTGTTAATTAAAATAACTTATTCAGGCTGGGCAATGTTAATCTACTCATCATATATTCTGATCGCATATGCAACACTTAAAGTAAGAATGAAATTTACACAAACTTTTTATCCTAAATAAAGTCAACCAGAACAGGTCTGGCATCTAAAATGCTATCTTTCATGTGCTAGATACAGAGCATAATACAGTGAGGGGAAAAAAGTATTTGATGCCCTGCTGATTTTGTATGTTTGCCCACTGACAAAGAAATGATCAGTCTATAATTTTAATGGTAGATGTATTTGAACAATGAGAGACAGAATAACAAAAAAATAAATCCAGAAAAACACGTCAAAAATGTTATAAATTGATTTGCATTTTAATGAGGGCAATATGTATTTGACCCCTCTGCAAAACATGACTTAGTACTTGGTGGCAAAACCCTTGTTGGCAATCACAGAGGTCAGACGTTTCTTGTAGTTGGCCACCAGGTTTGCACACATCTCAGGAGGGATTTTGTCCCACTCCTCTTTGCAGATCTTCTCCAAGTCATTAAGGTTTCGAGGCTGACGTTTGGCAACTCGAACCTTCAGCTCCCTCCACAGATTTTCTATGGGATTAAGGTCTGGAGACTGGCTAGGCCACTCCAGGACCTTAATGTGCTTCTTCTTGAGCCACTCCTTTGTTGCCTTGGCCGTGTGTTTTGGGTCATTGTCATGCTGGAATACCCATCCAGGACCCATTTTCAATGCCCTGGCTGAGGGAAGGAGGTTCTCACCCAAGATTTGACGGTACATGGCCCCATCCATCGTCCCTTTGATGTGGTGAAGTTGTTCTGTCCCCTTAGCAGAAAAACACCCCCAAAGCATAATGTTTCCACCTCCATGTTTGACGGTGGGGATGGTGTTCTTGGGGTCATAAGCAGCATTCCTCCTCCTCCAAAACATGGCGAGTTGAGTTGATGCCAAAGAGCTCCATTTTGGTCTCATCTGACCACAACACTTTCACCCAGTTGTCCTCTGAATCATTCAGATGTTCATTGGCAAACTTCAGACGGGCATGTATATGTGCTTTCTTGAGCAGGGGGACCTTGCGGGCGCTGCAGGATTTCAGTCCTTCACGGCGTAGTGTGTTACCAATTGTTTTCTTGGTGACTATGGTCCCAGCTGCCTTGAGATCATTGACAAGATCCTCCCGTGTAGTTCTGGGCTGATTCCTCACTGTTCTCATGATCATTGCAACTCCACGAGGTGAGATCTTGCATGGAGCCCCAGGCCGAGGGAGATTGACAGTTCTTTTGTGTTTCTTCCATTTACGAATAATCGCACCAACTGTTGTCACCTTCTCACCAAGCTGCTTGGCAATGGTCTTGTAGCCCATTCCAGACTTGTGTAGGTCTACAATCTTGTCCCTGACATCCTTGGAGAGCTCTTTGGTCTTGGCCATGGTGGAGAGTTTGGAATCTGATTGATTGATTGCTTCTGTGGACAGGTGTCTTTTATACAGGTAACGAGCTGAGATTAGGTGCACTCCCTTTAAGAGTGTGCTCCTAATCTCAGCTCGTTACCTGTATAAAAGACACCTGGGAGCCAGAAATCTTTCTGATTGAGAGGGGGTCAAATACTTATTTCCCTCATTAATATGCAAATCAATTTATAACATTTTTGACATGCGTTTTTCTGGATTTTCTTGTTGTTATTCTGTCTCTCACTGTTCAAATAAATCTACCATTAAAATTATAGAGTGATCATTTCTTTGTCAGTGGGCAAACGTACAAAATCAGCAGGGCATCAAATACTTTTTTCCCCCTCACTGTAGATCCAAAATGTGTACCTTTCAATTTTCAAATATTCCCTTAAACCAGTCAATCATCCAATAGTGATTCCATATTGGTACAAGTCTATTTTTTTCTTTACAAAAAGAAAGAAAATGTCCTGTGCAAGTGCACAGTATCCTTACCAAGCAGATTGGCTTTGCAGCGTGTGGAGCCAATAGACAACACAGCAGCATAGCCCTGTAGTTTGGCTTCTGTGGGCTTGTTCTCGCCATCCTCAGGGAGGCTCATTAACAAGTAGGATCTACCCGGGGAAACCAGACAAGAAAACTAATTTGGTTCACTCAGAGAGATAGATAGAACATACATAAATTTTTTTTTTTTTTTACATAATGGAAAAAAAAAAAAAAAACTATTCCTCATCGTAAGCCACAAATATAGTACGGACCTGGTGAAGGCTGTGTAGATGTCAATAAGCTGCAGTGTGGCAGGCAGAAGATTTTTGGTGATCTCGAAGGATTTGTTGGAGTCCGTCTCTGCTGCCACCTTGGAGAAGTGCTCGTTACGGGAAACCTGTACTTTAGAGATTACGGCGTCCAAGGTGTAAATGATCTGCAGGGAAGGAATCTGGTGAAGAGGCACGATGCTGTTGGGATCCACACAACAGAATGATGAGATCTAAAAAATAAATAAATAAATAAATAATTAAAAAAAATTTTAAAAACCCAATATGGAAAAAGTACAGAGAGAAGAGGTTCTTTAGTATTGTAATCATTTTCAGTAATAGAAGAGAATCTTCATTTCAAAATCATCTGGCCATTACCTGTCTGGCAATGTACTCCTCTGCAATCTCTACATCATATTTCACTGCACTGCATTTAGAAGAGACCACTTCAATCAAAGAAGTGGCATGATCTGATTTCACACCCTGTTTCACCAAGTTTTCCTGATCAGGGTGAAGAATGAACAATGGAAGTGAGAAATAACTATAAAAAAAAAAAAACACTTCAGTAAAACAAAAACATTAGTTCACATGACGATGTTTGAGAACGCACCTTAATCCAGTTAACGTATGTGCTGACACCTAACCGAGATGACCACCTAAGTGTGTGCAGGATGTCGCTTTCACTGGGATCACTGTTACCCATCTTCAGCTGCTCAATATAGGCTTTAGAGGGGGGAAGCACTCCTAGAATCCTCCAGAGGATCAAAAAATAGTACTGCAGGGAGCAGGCCTCCTGCATGGAAATGAGTACCAGCAATGTAAGTATTTAAAGTGTATTACAATTAGTCAACTAAAATATCAAGCCAATCTAGATCAAGCACCATATATTAATACCTAAATAGAGAAAATCCAAGAATCACAAATGTGGAAAAGTCACACACAAAAGAACATAAATGTCACTTTTCCACTGCACGGTACGGTTCGAATCTGCTTGCTTTTGGGGGGTTTTCCACTATGGATAGTACCGGGTACGTGGTACTTTTTTTTTTTAGTACCACCTCGGTTGAGGTTCCAAGCGAGCGGAGCCGATACTAAATTTGAGCCACGCACTAGAGTAGGGAATTCTCCTTAACTAGTGGTTCTGAACTGTCCCTGAATAAATGTGGCCTGACCATGTATTTGTACAGGGATTCCATAAGACAACATTATTCCTACAAGAAGGCAAGTGGAAGATGGCACCCACATTGAGGCGTCACTAAACGTACCGTGCAGTGGAAAAGTGGCTAGAGTGTCTGTAACTGATTTTTTCTGAATGTTACTCACAACAGGGGTAATAGGTTTGCTTTCCTGTCTCCTGGCTGTGTCGACACGAGACCCTGCAGCCAGTAGGGAGATGAGAGAGTAATACAAGTTGTCATATTTTACAGCTCCGCTGAACAACACTTGGAAGACCTAAAACGCAATGAAAAAGCAGAGTTTAGCCAAGAATGTTCTTAAAATTATTTTGTGCACAAACTGGCCATGGCGTTTGGCTTTACCTTGCTGTCAAGTCGACTCCGATCATCTTCTGAAGCTTCAGGGGAAAGAACGCAGTAGAACTTGGGCTGTACGTTAGAATCTAAAACAAGAACACATGCAGTCAACAATGTATAACTTTCTAATGGCATGTTTTTATGTCAAAATTGGCTGAATAGATTTGACAATAATGGGAGAAACATAAGAGATATGACTTACTCCAATCTGCTGAACAGTGCTTGGCCCAGTTTTCCTCCACTTCCTTAAAACCATAGTAAAGTGGGGTGGAGCCTCTCTTTGTGCCCTCCTGGGCAGTGTTGGCTCCAGACGCAGGGGGAGTCAGAAGATTGTATTGCACCTGATAAAACAAACCATATCTAGCCACCACACACACAAGAACAAAAACATTTTTATTGAAAATGAGAACTGTGCAAATGTCTTTTCTTACCTGCTCAAACAGATACACAGGGGCTTTAGAGTACTGGTGTAGGAGGTAGTCAAAGACCAGAAGAATGCGAGCCAGGTTAAGGGGCACGGACTGGAGCTGGGAGTCTACGTGGGTGGCCACCTCAGCGATGGCCTGTGTGCAGAGAGTGAGGACAGTGCGACGACCCTTTTCTGACAGGTTGTGGAAGATGAGAAGCAACAGCTGGAGGTGCTCAACATTAAGGTCTTCCTCGCTGGGCATTGCTCCCTGCAAAGTGTGCTGCTTCAGAGTGCCCACAAACCTGCATCGAGCAGAGGGATCATTTCAGAGCTTCTGCCTTGCACCAAATAACACAAGTCAATGGAACCCACTTACAGCTGCTCGTCAGCTTCCTTTGGGCGTGCAACAATCTGGTTTAAAGCTCAAGGTCACCCTGCATTTGCAATAAGCAAAGAGACTACAGAACAGCTTACCTCAGCAATGGATGCACAGCTTTCATAGCAGCCTTTAAAATCAACAAACCTTCAAACTCTCGAACAAAATATTCTTATATTGTTAAAATTTATGGGCGTGTACTACTTCGATCAATTTTGTATGGCACTCTGGACAACACCTATGAAAATGTGTATGCCGCGTTACTGGTTTAGTTCAACTCTTACAGTACACACAATCAAGCCTATTATCATTGAATGGCCAGAGGCGGTTCTGCATTCCTACGACGTTAACAAAAAAGAATGAGCAAATGTCGAAAGAACGCCAGATGAATAATGCAAGGAGTTCTTCAGTGCTGAGTAATGTGATGGAAAGCGCTCACCTTTCCCAGACCTTCATGCACTCAGGGACATCAGGGTCCCCCTGAAGGCTGGCCTTGTGCTGCCAGATGAGCAACAGTCTAGAGAGCACAGACAGCGACTGTGGGTGGATGTACATGGGCCAAGGACCTTCAGAGAATGGAGCCACACCTAGCTGCTGCAGCAATGTATTCTAAATGATTGGAAACAGTGTGTCAGTGTTAGCCAAATAGCTAAACAGTCATTACATTTGTTAAATAAATCAAATAAATTGATACAAGTGGCACAATCTATATACCTGAAGGGCTGGAGAGGGCAAGTCTGATGTTACCAATGAGTGGTTAAAATGGTACAAAGCAGAGGCAAATTCTTCATCACAGGAACCTAAAGGAAACCCCAAGCATAAACCAACACAAATGAATGTCCTGATCTGTGCAAAGCCATGTACAATTTAGAATTGAATTTAAAATTAATGAACAGCCACTTTTATATCCATGTGTACATCCATAAAACACACACTCTCACCCTTAACATCTTTGTCCACATCTTTGATGATGCTGGCCAGAGTGGCCATGTGCTGCTCGGTGAGGGACACGCTCAGATAGTTGCGGATGAAATTGTTCCTGGACTTCAGCATAGATGTGGTGATGAAATTCAGAATGCTAGAGGCCAGACCTAAGAACTAAAAAAAAAAATAATAATAATAATAAAAATAAATAAATAAAATATACGCAGTTAAATAAAATGACCCACACTGAGCTCAGTTCACAGTAACTGTGTGGTGTTCAATTTTGCATCCCTAGATTTCACAGATATGACTGAATACACAGCAGTCTGTCCTCACCAGCTCAGGGTCCTTCCGACTAGCCAGAATGTTCCCATTCTCTCCTGCATTCTGTTTGCTAGGGCTCTTGAGCCTTGGCGAGGTCTCTAGAGGAGGGGGTGGAGGAGGAGGGGGAGGTGCCACCTTGTCTTTACTGGGAGAGATGGTCTCCTCAAACCAAAGGCCCAAAATGGGCTCGCTGTCGTCATCTGTGAACATGCAGACAGCCAGGTTCATCTCCAGAGTCACTCATGGCAGTGTATGCAGGCAAACAGAGCTGCTGATTCCACAAACCGTGTACAAGACTATATGAAGTCTTTATTGTTGAAAAGACAATAAAAAGTTGCACATTGAGAAGCTACAAGGCTGAGCTAATGCAGAAATCTGCTGACCTGAGACACAAGTTGCTCTTGTCCTCTCCTGTCTTCTCTCTGCTGAAATAACGGACACTGTCACTAGGCGTGCAAGCTGCCATGGCGGTGCAGTTAAGCAGAGCATGCTTGGTGTACAAGAGCACTCTGCAGCAGAATTAAACTGACCTGTCTCTAAGTTCTTGGGTGGCCTGACTCTGGTCCGCCTACTACTGTATGCAGCTTTCAGCAACTGCATCAAATTATTCCACACTCGCCTGAACCCTGAATCTAACTCAGCCAATGAAAGAACAGCCCAGATTTTTTTTTAAATGAAAAGATTGGCCTATACTAGAGAATTCAGTGTTGAATTTACTTAAAGTGGAAAGCTGAAGTTAACACAAACATAAAAGATTGCTCTATGAATATATTCTGTTTCTAATTTCTAATGTGTATAATTTCTGGAGACTGACTATCTACCCCTCCCTGAATCTTTAAGGTCTGATTCAAAGAGAACTCGGCAGCATTGGTTACCTTGACTACTGTCCTCCTCCGTGCTGCTGAAGTCATCTTCATAGTAAGTGTTGGAGTCAGTGGAGGCGCTGGCATCACTGCTCACTGAGCCTTTCCTTTGTCTCTGCAGTACGCAGGCCTAAAACCAAATGAAACATTTTATACCCAGCCATGCATGGGAGTCTTTAAAAGGTGAGGATTAAAGTAATACTTTAATACAATGATATATGTGCAATTACCAATTAATTACCATTACATGGACAGCCTATTTACCCACTTCTATTTACATTTATTTATTTCATGAATACTTCAGTCTAATGTATTTGTAAATTAGGCTCTAAAACGACATAATTCATCCTTTCAGGAGTGGGACTGCATTCCCGACAACGTAGTTTAAAATAAACATGAAAATGCCTCATTTTCACTCTGCTTGTTTACAGATACCACAAAACCTCAGGGACAATGCAAATCAGCAGAACTCTTTCTACTTCTATTCCTCCAGTATTGCAACGTGGAATAAAACATAAGAATACCATTTAAGCAAGACAAGTTAATTCCGGTAATGTCTCTCTCATCCTAATTTATTTATTGCTTAAGCAGAACAGCAATAGGATGGAATTCATCTTATTTGCCCACATATTGCTTGTTTATTGATGGATTTCAACAACTGTGCCTAAAGCACCCGTCGTAAAAGAGTTTTGCGTCCACATGCCTGTACACAAACATTACAGGTGTTGTGTATTGTGGTGTAGAAGATTTTAAGGGAAAGAAAGAAAGAAAGAAAGAAAGAAAGAAAGAAAGAAAGAAATAAATGCTGGTGTGTTCCGTTAACAGGCCAAAGTTGCTTACCTTCTTATAGGAGGTGGACAGCAGAGTAAAGAGAAGATTGGTAAGAGGCACAGAGTCGATAAGCCGCTGAACTCTCTGAATTGATGTGCTCTGTGCCATGATGTTTAACTCTGCTGGTGGCCCATCACTAGCCCATCCCTAAAAAGAAGAAAATGAACTACACTAAACTGCCTGTTAAGGCAACATTTAAAATTCCAATGGGAAGGTAACAATAAAATAATTTTTTTACCCTGTGCAATGCCTCCACTTGTAGGTCCTGGAATAGTGAAGTGAGCAGCTTGATTGAGTGGTTTGCCAGAATGACTGACAAAACCCCAAAACCTTGGTGCCTTCACAAAACAAAGAAAAAAAAAGGAAAAATGTTAAGATGATGATGCAAAATATGGAAAGTATAGGAATTTTAAAATTGAAGCTTACCCTTTGCCCGGGCCCAGTTTAGGGGATCCTGCCCCGTCTTTGGTGCGGGCAGCGATGTCCCTAACCCGCAGTGCTGCCAGGGGGTCTTTCTCCTTCCCCTTATCTGCCAGGGCAGTGGGGCTTAGGTTCAATATCAAATACAGGCTATTCAGTAAGCACCAGGCACCCAGCAGTTGGAAGTTTTGATAATGCTATCCGGGGGAGAACAAAACAAACAAACAAAAAAACAAACAAACAAAAGACATACAATGATTAAAGATGATGTATATCCAAGAGCACTGGAAATTCCAGAAGCAATGATCTAAATTAACAGAGTTCTTATTTACCTCCCCTCCGGCTCGTCGAGAGTTACTGATTGCCTGTCCGATCATGTCATATATCTCTAACTGAGAGAGCAGAATCAAATCAGAAAGTGCATCACTAAAAACATGACACAAGTAGTTAAACACAGAAGTCTTAACATACACATTTCTGCACAATGGTTGCAGCATCATTCTCGTAATCTTCCTCCTTTGAGCCTGTTGAGGCAGTGCGAAGCTGTAGGCCACTGCCCACCTGCAGAATGGCCATGCACGTTGCCACACTAACACCTGCAAATGAAGACCAAATATCTTTCCATATTCCCCAAATAACCACAGCTTTAGCTTTTAAAGATCTCAGGGGTTATTAGTTACCAAACCTGCATAGAGGCAGCTCAGGGCTAGCACAGTCACATCAAGGAGACGCCCAGGAGTTAAAGGCTCAAGCACAGGTAGGGACAGAGTATCCAAGGCCATTGTTACATCAATCACAAGGGAGTGGAATCTGACAGGTAAAAAATAAAAAAAATAAATATATATATATATATATATATATATATATATATATATATATATATATACACACACACACACACAAACAATAAAAAAAACCGACTACTCAAAATCAATATAAAAGTCCATCAGACACTAAAACAGCATTTCAGCCTCACCCATTTCGGACTGCGGTGGCATCTGCAACAGTAGCTGGCATGATGAAGAAAGAGTTGGCCGATACAGCATCCTGAAAGCGGTTGATGTAGCGCAAGAAGTAGGGCAGGTTGAGGCACACGCGCAGCAATTTTTCTGAGCCTCCTGCGACAAGATGAAATGATATTTACAGAGTTAGAACAAGGCTTCTTGTCCATACATAATACTGCACACTCAAAACATTAAGGCTGCTTTCACACCTATTAATCCGTTTGTCGAGCACAAAAATCAGAGTGACACGGATAATATTGGTTCATTTGCTATCTGGTTAGGTTCCGTTTGGTTCACGGTGTACTTAAACAAACCAAAAGCACAAAAATGTCTCAAGTGGGGTGGGTAGGGCTTAAAGGAGACAGATTGTGTCTCCCAGTTCAGCTTAGCAGCTCACATCCCCCCCAAAAATTGTTTGGTTCACTTCCTGCAGTTGGGTTGACCAGTGGTCTTATTACTTTCTCACTGCAATTGAACTGTGCTACAGTTTACTTGCAACCGTACCAAGACCACCATCTCAGACCAGTTGTTTTGGTCTGTACCCGAGTGCGATTGCGGTGTTCTCACCTGCATAAACGAACCACACTGAGGGGGAAAACGGACCAGGTTTCGATTCAAATGGAATGTGTGAAAACACCTTAAGAAATTATGCACTATGGAGGAGGGAAGAAGAAGAAAAAACACCACACACCCAATTCTTGTAAACTGGACACATTTTGTGAGATGAAGGCATTCTTCATTTTGGCCTGTGCAGCCTGATCTGTCGTTGTTTGGTCATCAATTTCACCCTCAGCCTATGATAAAAAATGGCAGATAAATTTCAAGGTATATATACAAAATTTGGCACACAAAAGTTTATATATAAATTTCATATATACATATTTTGGCACACAAAATTTACATACACACACAGAGATGTACGCTTGGTCCCTTTGTGTATGCAATTTAGCTGACCTGCATGTGGGCTGAGGGCGAGGACAGGACGGTAAAGTCGGGGTTAAACACTGAGGTCAGCTGATTGAAGAAGTTCATTTGTACTTCTTTGTGCCGAAGCTCAGGGTTGACTGGGGTGGGTAGCTCCTTCTGGTCCTCCACTGGACAATAGAACAAGGGAATGAGAATGTACTATGGGGCTCAAGAGACTGTCCATGAAGTACCAAGAAAATATAAACTCAAAGCTAATTTAAATTTTCCTGTTAAGTAACAGAACAGATCCTCCTATCTAGATAATGTCGGGACAATGCTGAGGTTAAATATGACAATGTGCAAAATTTAGTAGTAACAGCAGACACCAGTGATTATCAAGCCTCGTTTGAAATGAACACAAAAAGTGCTGCCTTAATAAAACGTTGAAACGGTTCATTAAGGTTATGTTAAGATGAGGCTAGTTGTATTTGTAGGCAAAAAAAGTTAAGGACATGAACATTCTTATTGCGAATTTCTTTGAAACATGATGTAAAGGTGAAATATCCTATTTATTACAAAAAAAACAAACCCTTTGTTATAGCCTGCTCAAATCTTACTCTCCAATGTCCTGGACACCGTACTCTTAACAACACAAAAATTATTTTACTTTTAAAATCCAAAGGAAATGGAAAAAATAAATAAAAGAAAAAGCTGTGAAACCCATTGGAACAAGTATGTTGATATTCCATCCTTCATTCACTCAAGCATGATGGCACCACCTGCATCTCTAAACCATGTACCCGGTAACATTAGAACAAAAGAGTAACTAATATTTTATATTATATTTTATATATATATATATATATATATATATATATATATATATATATATATATATATATATATATATACACACACACACACACACACACACACACACAAAATCAAATAAAAACTGCCATGATTTTATAAACAATACGTGTCTGGCTCTTTCCAGGAACTTCGGCCTATAAAACAACTCCAATTCCAAAAAAAGTTGAGATGCTGCGTAAAATGTAAATAAAAGCAGAGCGCAATGATTTGCAAATCTCATAATGCTCAAAGTATATACAGGTTTTAGAGCAACATATGCTTCCATTCCATCTTTACTTCTGAGAGACTCTGCCTCTCTAAGATACTCTTTTTATATCCAATCATATTACTGACCTGTTGCCAATTAACCTCCGTTTCTTTTTAGTAGCACTTTTCCAGCCTTTTGTTTCCCTCGTCACAACTTTTTTGAGACATGTTGCTGCCATCAAATTCAACATTATCTTATTTTTTTTCCCTTAAAATGGTACATTTCCTAAGTTTAAACATTTGATGTGTTTCCTATTTTCTACTGTGAATAACGTGGGTTCGTGAGATTTGCAAATCACATTCCATTTCGATTTACATTTTACACAGCGTCCCAACTTTTTTGGAATTGGGGTTGTACCAAGGGAAAACAGAAGTAACACAAAGACCCACCGATAAAACCAGCTATTTATGTATGTTATTAAACAGACAGGGACAGAATACAAAGTGTCAACACATTCCTCACCATCAGAAAGGGTCTTGACAGTCTGTGGAAGTTTGGCAGACTTCATCATTGCAGTGAAGGTAATGATCTCTGTTCGATCTAGTCGACTGCAACCGGTGCAAAGACCTTTTATTAAGAGAATTAGGTGTTTCTGGAAAAGAACAGGGAATAAACCAAAATTCATGAGGCACAACACAAGTGGGCAAACAGAAACAGCCATATACACACACACAACAACAAAAAATCTCACCTGTGAAACTGCGCATGCTTCGTCCGGGTTCTCGAGCCGCAGCAACGAGAATTCAATCAATACTTTACATGCTGCAGCTACTGACAGCAACTGATTTCTGGGGACTATTCACAAAAAAGTAAAGGGGAGAAAATTTGTTTAAAAAAAAAAATTAAAAAAAGATTAATACCTAAGTGCCGCTTGCTTCTAGCAATGACATATAAATAGCTTACTTTTGGCAAAGTAATATTTCATTTGAAATAACACGTTTAAATAAAAACACACTTACTTTGTCCACAAACAGTGGTGATGTAATGTGCGGAGAGCGCCACGAAAGATGAGTAGAACGGCT
Organism: Ictalurus furcatus; assembly: GCF_023375685.1. NCBI lineage: Eukaryota > Metazoa > Chordata > Actinopteri > Siluriformes > Ictaluridae > Ictalurus > Ictalurus furcatus. The sequence goes on along the minus strand of NC_071269.1, from coordinate 16,335,115 downwards.
CATACTGTTTATCGTGATGAAGTATCTCAGATTCACTGGAAAGGAAATTTACACAAAAATTAGAAAAGCTTTTGACTAAAAAAAAAAAAACAAACAAAAAAAATACTACCAAAAACTAACCCTGCTCTGTTGTGGGTTCATGTACCAATAAAAATGTGTTTCAAATTTATCAGCCAATTCTGGCCACGACTGTTAAATTTTTTGCCTTCAATGATTTCGATTCAAAAAGGTGAGCATTATGTTTTCAGGGAAGCATGAAAAACATGAAAAGGATTCAAAAACTAAAACTCAAAAGTTAAGAAACAGAACAAGAAATAAGTTGTTCAAGTCGTAAGGTGAACATTCAGTGTGACGCAGATTACCAAACATGGGATGGGTAATGAAGAGTCACAGAACAGCAATCGCTATTGTTTAGCAAGACAAAATACAATGGCAAGAACAAAACTGAGAACAGAATGTCAAACTAGACAGATGACTGTTGATACGTAGCCTTGTAAAATTTTAACAGTTAAAACAACAAACCTTTATATGCAGTTTAGAGGGACTAAAAGAGGCCTTTAAAAACAAAACCACTCTGCTTTAACTGAACCAGAGGAGGTCAAACTCCACAGTCGAGAGCAATACAGACAGCTCTGGAGGCTGGAAATATCACACACACTGATTAAACCTCAGGACTGACAATTTTCAGGTCCACAACAGCAACCTTTAAAAGTCACGACTGTGACGTTTAACATCAGTGGCACTGTAGAGCAGAGGAGGATAAAGAAGACGCTCCAAAATTGCCTCCTCTCATGTTTCTCAGAGATACGTAATCCATGGATGTACAAAATGAACGATGGTGATTAGTCCCAATGACTTATACTGCCAACTATGCAAAAGTTGGAAGAAGGTAGAACCATTAAAAGAGCAAAGAAAACAAAAACAGACTGCTGAGAGATAAAGTGAAATGAATTATTGAATGAAAGATGATGAGTTTATGCTGGAGAGGAATTTGCACGCTGGAGATCACTGGAGGATAAAAAGAGGATTACAAACAGATGTAGAAATGACGTTGTTTTTACATAACTGGCGAGTGACTGTTAATCAAATGTGGACATAATGATGTCCATTTAAACCACTCTAAATCATTCCCAAAAAAAGATGCTTATATAAGGAATAAAAGACGACAGGGTGTGCTGTTATAGGAAAACAATCAATGATACAGTGGTATGATGCAACCCGATATTATACCCGAATGTTTCCAATATCCCTAGTGTCCAATAGTGTTTTATTCCTCTTATACTACAGCAATTTGCCATGTAGATATCGCTTACATTATAACAGCTATAACAGTGTCATAGCTCACCTCACCAGCCTCTATTTTCCCTTTTGAAACAATAAGTGACAGCTTGGCATATTACCAAGAAAGAGGAAATCGAAAGTCCTCTCCCCTGAAGACTCTGACATGGTAAAAATCTTACTGACTCCTATAAAACCCTGAGAGCCGAGACTCTTTCAATAAATATCTACTTACAGAATACACGTTTATATAAACCTTGGAGCCAGACCTACCGTCAGGACTCTGTTGAGTTATAAAATCTGATTGTGTTGATTCATTTTCTACAACAGCAGCAGCTCTGATGATCGTGCTGGCTCGAGGGGGTTATATTAACATGGGTGACCCTTTGCTGCCTCACAGTTCTGGGCTCAAAGAGCTCAGGTTACTGTTTCTGTGCTTGAGTTTCTGTGCATACCCAAAAGTGCTTGTGGGTTTCTTCCATGTTCTCTGGTTTCCTCCAACCTCCTAAAAACATACTGGTAGGTACACCGATCAGCCAGAACACATTTAAACCACCTGCCTAATACTGTGTAGGTTAGGGATGTCACGATACCCAAAATCTAGTAGTCGGTACCGATACCCCCAAAAGTACACGATACTCGATACCAAAGTCAATACCACGGTGTGATATAAAAATAAAATAATAAAAATTAAATTAAAAACTCTCCTGGAGGACATCCTCCTCTGGCTGATACTGGCAAAGAGAGAGGGGGGGGGTATTTTAATTATCAAACACTGTCTGACAATGAGTGGAGGTGCACTACTAAAACACACGCACACACGCACGCACACACACCTTATCCTCTGAATGCAAGCATTAGTTTAAATTCACTGATATGGTGGCAGGCCAAAAAGATTTATTAAAAACATGAACATGTGAATAATTATTAGTGACATTACGCTACATTTAGCTGACAGGACACGGGCTGAATGCCGATGCATGGTGCCCATTTGGAGGTAATTTAGAACATTGCAATGTGTTAGCGTCTTTAACAAATAACTGGCTATCGCAAACATTACATGGAGCATAACGTTATCTGGTTTCAAGGCCACAATGCCAGCTGCTTCAAACAAACATAATATAGGACCTGTCTTTCAGGTGCTTCACCAAATTCCAGGTGTTTCCTCGCCTTGTTTGAAATTAACGATAGCATCGGTTGCACACCAGAAACTGATACTAGCTTTCCTCTCTTTTCCCCTCAACGAGTCGGGACGGAGTTAAACTTGTTAAACTAAGCTAATCTTCTGTAGTTTTTCCCGTGTGCTTGTAGGCGTCCTTCTTCACCACTTGTGGACCGACTAAAACACTTGCGCGTAGTTGCTGCCCCCATCAGGTCCGGAAGAATTACAACCTCGGTACCTCCATTAGAACCGGTTCAAACGCTAGTGCAGAAAAACAAGTACCGTCATGTTTTAAGAATGTTGGCACCGAAGTATTGGTTCTCGTGACATCCCTAATGTAGGTCCCCCTTGTGCCACCAAAACAGCCCCGCTCTGACCCGTCACGCTATGGGCTCCACAAGACCTCTAAAAGGTGTGTTGTGGTATCTCAAGAAATTAGCAGCAGATCCTTTAAGTCCTGCAAGTTGCGATGTAGGGCCTCCATGGATCGGACATGTTTGTCCAGCACATCCCACAGATGCACAATTGGATTGAGATTTAGGGAATTTGGTCAACACTTTGAACTCTGTCATGTTCCTCAAACCATTCCTGAAAATTTTTCAGTGTGACTGGGAGCATTATCCTGCTGAAAGAGGCCACTGTCATTAGGGAATACTGTTGCCATGAAAGGGTGTACTTGACCAGCAACAATGCTTAGGTAGGTGGTACGTGTCAAAGCAACATCCACATGAATGCCAGAACCCAAGGTTTCCCAGCAGAGCATTGCTCAGAGCATCAAATTGCCTCTGCTGGCTTGCCTTCTTCCCATAGTGCATCCTGGTGCCCAGTCTTCCCCAAGTAAACGACACATATGCATAGACAGCAGATCTAATGCAACTGTGACCAGGGTGAAATGTTTACTGGAGAGGGGTGAATGGTTTATATTAATACTTGCTTTCTAATACATTATCATGTCTAAAATCTCAGCTCATTCACAGAGACCTGTATATCTGTATATATGGACAATCTGTAGAATCTAAGGCTAATCATATTGTAGATATGTTGAAGCTTTCTGTAAAGAGGCTATTATTTAACGTTTACAGAAGGAGTCTCCAGTGTAAGTGTTTTGTAACAGTCTGCAAGTTTTCCACTACAGAACAGAAGTGCTTTCTGCTTTGTCCATCAATATTTGTCATAATTAACTTTGAGAGAGAGAGAGACAGAGAGAAACAGTAAACAGGAACTAACTTGTTTCAAGGAAGTTCAACAACAGTAAATGAAGCTAAACAGTTAGAAAGCATGACAAGCATTAATAAATGTAAAAAAAAATAATCAATGTTGGCAAACCACTGTGATATAAAAGGAATAAAACAATTCAGGACATGCAGTTACTGGAAAATAATCAACTTCAGGGTGGCAACAGTAACTCTGTTTCACTTCAGGCATCACTTATCATTATCTTACATGCCCTACTTTGCTTTACTCAGTACTTAATCAACAACATCTGAAATCCTTCAACAGCGCTGTGGTATAAAGAGATACAAACACAATCGAAAGCTCATAAAGCTTTATGAAACAGTCCCCTGCATCCCAACTAGCAAACTACCTGCACTAAATAGTATGCAAATGAGAATTAATGTGTCCCAAATCGCAGTGTTGAAACGAGTATCTCAAAGGATTTCTACGATTTCTGGTAGATTTTCCAAGTGTGGACCCGTGGACACTTTCAGCTAATATTGCCCACAACTCCTTGTGCGATAGAGGAGGAGTTTTGTGACCGTTTGCAGTGCCAAAATCAAGGATGCATGTTCGAGACGTGTAAAAGAACTGTGAAAAAAAAAATCAATCAAGGAAATCATCAATTACATTTACGGCATTTGGCAGACGCTCTTATCCAGAGCGACTTACATTTGTCTCATTTACACCGAGTAGTTGAGGGGTAAAGGCTTTGCCCAAGGGCCCAACAGTGGTAGCTTGGCCTCCCGGCCTTCTCATCAGCAACACAGAGCCTTTAACCACCAAGCCAAATTAAGTGATACAGTATAAATTATATAAGGAATAATGAATGAAGAAAGGCTGAAATACAGTGAGGAGTTTGTAACAGTGCTCTCTTCCATTACACGACATGTTAGTATATCCCAGTACTTACATACTCTCACCACACACTCAAAAGTATGTACTTTTTCCTTCACGAATACAGTACATACTTTTAGCACATCGTATAAGTATGCCAATTGGGACGCAGGAAGTGTTTGGGGTTTGGAGAACATATGAATGTTAGCAAAACCAAATATTTTTAACTTGAAAAACCAAAACACACACATAAGAGCCACTAATATGTAGCTCTCTGACTAAAACACAGGCAGTGTCAGGTAAATGTTTTGACTCCACAAGCTGACAGCAGGACAGGTAGCTCTGTTTAAACTTAGTTTAAACTCAGGACTGCAACCAGACTAAACGACATTTAAGTCATGACAGTGTAGTATCTATTTTTAAATAAAAACCTTCAAGCTTCACGTTTGAGCTTATAAGCGCTACCTAACAATTAAACTATGTAACTGCATCTGGCTAGCAAGGTTAGCTGGATGAACTTGCTAGCTGGCGTTGCATCTAACTGCTTAGGTAATTACAACCTTCAAAAGCATTTAGGTTTTTCCGTCGTGAGAAGACATGGAGACGTTAAGATGATGTGGCGGATTGAAACAGTGTTAACTTTCCTTTGCCTTTACATACTCCTGACTTTTAGCAAGCTAAACGTCTAAGTGTTAGCAAGTTAGCTACCTAACAACTCAATGGGTATTTAAATAAACACGAGCAAACCGACAAAATATAACTTTAGTGGGGGAAACTATTAACGTTTATTTTGAAACTAAAACGCAAAGGACTGAGTGAAAACCGCTGCAAGAGCCGCCGGTATGTTTTATATGCTACAGCCCTGAGTAGCAGCGGCCTGATGATGAAGCAGAATCTTAGTACTGCTAGCTAGCAAGCTAAGCTATGCTATGCTATTTCTTAACGCGCAGGCCAATACAGGTTAACTAGCTTTAGCAACAAGTGTTGTTAGCGCTACTGCTAACACCTACTACGGTAGCTTAGCAAGCTAGCTAGCGCAAACACCGTGCCAAGATAGGCTGATTAGTAGGACGACACGCACAACTTGACGAAATAACCACCGCGCTGACCTGTTTATGATGGATCCTACAAGCTGAGGTAGCTCTTTTGTTTCGAAAGACGTGTACGACGCGGATAAAAGCGGCCGCACAGCTGCGGTCCACTCCGGTTCTCCATCTCCTCCACTCGACGCCATCTTGCGACTTCTCTATTAGAAGCTAGCGGAGGAAATGAGGTTAATCACCAGACGCAAAACAACAGGATGTGACGTCACATGTAAACATTACAAATAAATATTTCAAAAATGTATACATTTTGCCAGTACCGTTTTAATTTAATGTGGTCATTTATTTATTTATGGTTTTTTTTTTGCATATCATTAAAACATTTATGTCTCCTGTGGCAACATTTGTGCACATTACTCAGTTACTGAACAAACAATATGTTTGTTTGAGAGGTATGTATGAGGTATGTTTGAGAGCTAATATTTTCTTATAGGTGGGCAAATCCCTGCTGAAAAAAACAACTAGAACCATCATAAAAATTCTAAATTCTAATTCTAACAGTTGCACTGCTATGAATATATCAGGTGAAGAAGCATTGCTTGGATGTAAACACACCCCAATGGCACACAGGTTGGAAGATCCAGCTTGGTCTGTCAAGCTAGCAGCTGCCGAAACACAGACCGAGCTGCTCAGGCTTGTAGACCACTGTTGCCAGATTATAACTCTGAGATTTTTCCAATTGCGTTAATGTTGTGTAGTTTTTGTGTGCCATGTAGTGCATTAATAGAAATCATTCAGAAACTGTTCATTTTCTACCAGCACTTACCAGCTAGCAAAGATGGTGTACCAATTCAGCCTGGGTCTTGGTAGTTGGTCAGCCTAAGCTTTTCATCAGGGTCATGGGCACACCATTTAGGCGCACTTTGTAACTATGATTACAAATAAATTAGGCTACAATTTGTCAGTACGACCACTGTAGAACTACCACTGACCTGATATTATTTGGGTATTGGAAAATTACCAGTCTTACTGAAATGGTAACACTGCTTATGAGAGGATCAGATGGAGCAGCACTGCTGAAATTTAAAAACACCCCAATGACACTGCTGTGTTGAGAAAACACTACCATCCAAATAACATCTGCTCATTAGTGGTTCTATGGTGGTTCCTTTTCTTTAATCAACAGTGTAGAGGGGATCTCACAAATTGTGCTTAAAAACTAAAGGACTAAATCACGAATTGTAAAAGAATTATATAAAGGGCGGGGGGGAGCGTATGTGTATGCTGTATGTATGAAATAAACAAGAGTAAATGGTCAGGTGGTGCTTGAGATCTCTTCTTTATTATCAGCAGGTAAGGATGGATTTCAAATGACACTTGTGTTCTGGAAATTACATACAATTCATAAAAGTAAATATTCAAAAAAAAAAAAAAAAAAGCAGGAATAAAAGAACAATTTTATTAAATCCAGCACAAAAACATGTACTCTTGGTATTCAATATCTATTGTTTGGTGGGGATTCCAAAAATGGGAGAACATTAGGTAGCTGTGGTGATACCCAACAAAACAATAGTAATTAACTAGTCTAGTGCATCTCACCTAAAACAAGTCAGTGTTGCCCCAAGAACAGTACTTAGATCCACTGCAGTTACGGGTTTCACATGATATAAAACCCTGACCCAAATTCTTTAGATTTAATTAGCTCTACATATAATTAAATGTGGTAGAGATGCATGATGTAGTCGGGGTTCAGCTACTAGAGGCAGTTAATAGTAAAATCAGGGATTTTCAAGCAGAAATATAGTTTAGATGGGACATCAGTCCATCACAGTGCACCATATTCACATTCACACTGAGGGTGAATTCAGTGAAGCCAATCCTCCTACCAGCATGGTTTTGGGAGGTAGGTGTTAACCAGAGAACCCGGGGGGGGATGGCAACATGCAAAGCTTCACATTATAGACAGATATCTAAGCTCAGGGCCGAAATGGGGATCCTGGAGCTATTTGGCAGCAACCACTGTACCAACATAAAACCAAGTTAAAAGAAACAACAAAAAAAAACCTGCGGAAAGAGGAACGTTAGACCCTCTGCACCTAGTACAGATGGTTGGTTCATCTTTGTTTGAAACACAACATACTCCCATTCCTACAGCAAAACATTTTAACTTTATTGACTACCTCAAAATTCCAACTTTAATTAATTCTTTCACACTCTCATACAAAGGATTGGCAATTCCCCTGTATTTATACCCCCACCCATTAATAAAAATTATACAGTAGTTGACCATCAGTTTAAAGGTAGGCTCAGGTCATAGAATTAAAAACCAGAATTAGTATGTAGTTTTACATCAAAAACATGTAGGCTACTTGTTAACGATATCAATTTTATATTAAAGCAAATTTTTATTTGTTAAGAGGCATCATTCATGTAAATTGTCCAACGTTAGCATGCACACAACCATTATATAAATTAATTTGCATTAATGTTCAGTGGAAATGTGTACATCCTATAGAGAATTCATTCCTAAAAACAGATAGTGGGTCTACCATAAGTTTACAATAAATAATTTAAGAATGAACTGCTTAATGGAGTGGGGAAACACTATGCATACCTTTCTTGCATTACAGACAGTAAGTTTTCTTTATTAAAAAAAAAAAACAAACAAAAAACACTGCCTGAACAGTTGTCCTTCACACCGCTCACTGTAATCTTGCAGTCTAATAAGGGCATCAGCTGGTCTACTGTGATCAGTGTGTCAATCCCATATCTTAAATGGGAAGAGTGCAACTGCCAGGCACAATAGATGAGTTTTATCGCCATGCACGATTAAGCAATTTGACTTCTGCCAGCCGCTTGCTGATCATGGTAGCGAAGAATAGCCCGAGGAGTACACTGCTGATCAGTACATAATCATAATCATCCTTAAGGACATCAAATTGTTTGGAAGGGTAAACTCTGGTCTGGTAAATATCAAGACCATATGCAACCACCTACAGAAGGAAAAGAAGAAAAACTTTCAAGTTGTGGTAATGGTACAGAATTGAGATTGGTACTTGAATTAAAACGGAAATAACCTGAAGAGGCATCCCCTAACCAAAAGTTTGCATCCCTACAGTTTTAATTAATTGTAAAATAGAAATGATCTCCCAAATCAACACAAAGTATTCCTAGACGTTTAAAACACGAGATGTGGGTGTAATCCAAAACCAGAAGGCAAAGGCAACAGAGAAAAATTACATCTCAAAAACTTCCCAAAGGATAGTAAAGAGATGACACCAGGCAGTTGGAGGCAGTTATAAATGCAAAGGATGAATATACAAGCTATTATAGACTACTGATACAGTCAGAAAGGAGGATGCAAACTTCTGCATTAAATAATTTAGGTTTTCCCACATTAGTACAGTTCAGGTCATAAGTTTTACACACGCCTTGCAGAATCAACAAAATGTTTAAAAAGAATAATAAGAGGATTTATAAATAAAACATTTTTTTTTAAAGCATTTTTTTTTTTATTTAGTACTGCCCTGAATAAGCCAGCTCACATAACAGATGTTTACATCTAGTCCACAAGACACAATAATAACTGAATTTACACAAATGAACCAGTTCAAAAGTTTACATAAGCTTGATTATTAAAACTGTGTGTTGTTACGTGGATGATCAACGACTGTGTTTATATTTTGTGATAGTTGTTCATGAATCCCTTGTTTGTCCTGAGTAGTTAAACTACCTACTGTTCTTCAGAAAAATCCTTCAGGTCCTGCACATTCTTTTTTCATATTTGAGCCCTTTCCAACAGTGGCGATATGACATTGAGATCCATCTTTTCACACTGGGGACAACGGAGGGACTTAAAACTAGAGAAAAGGTACAAATATGATTCTCAAAAAAGCAACACGATACATTAAGGATAATCGGTGTAAATGGTTATGATTTTTGTTTAAAAGATCTTTCTTGCTTAAAAGATCCTTTCAGAAGTTACCCAAGATATTTTCATTTTTCCCTAGAAGACAATAATTTACACAGATCATCCTGTTCAAAAGTTTACACCCCCCTGGCTCTTAATGTACCGTGCTGCCTTCTTGAGCATCAGTGAATGTTTGCACCTTTTGTAATAGTCCCTCAGTTATCCTTGGACATCCCTCTCATTAAAAAAAAAAAAAAGTTAACATTTTGCAGATTCTGCAAGGCCTATGTAAACTTATGACCTCAACTGTATATAATCATTATTGTTACTTCTTGTAATGAAGGAACATTTGTGAAACCTAAAACTATGTCTCGCTGATATATAAAATGTATTTATTTTTGTTATGATGGTACACAGACTTCTGCAGTCCACTGTATAATACGTACCCATGATGACTAAGCATGTTAAAGATGAAATTAATCAAACATCATTTCAAATGAACAAGAACAAAGACATTTTGATTGGTTTCTTTATTATACACACAGTCATATTAATTAAGATAAGATACTCACCAGGCATGTAGACTCCAGGCCAGATGGGGCAGTGTAGATACCCCTCACTCTTGACACAGTTTGGTTGTAGTTAATAAACCACTCAGTGCGTATCGGCATTTCAGGCGAATATGGTATTAGATTTTCCTCTCTGGGGGGGGGGGGGGGGGAATTCAATTGCAACAAAGTTATTAGCAATTAGCAGTCTGATTAACTAAACAATCGCTCTAGGACACCGTCAACAGTTCAATGCTCACCGGCTCTGTTCTGAGGCCACTTCTGGTCTCCTTGGGTCCAGAAACATCTTTGGTAAAGAGAGGATGTTTCCTGATGGGAGTCCCACTGAATAACAATAATAAAAAACAGCAACATCAGAAATGGTTCTTACACTTCACATCTCATTGAGAAGTTCTCTGTAGTTCACATTTACATTAAAGGGAGCTGAACTGACCAAGTAGGTGACGACTGGTTATGCCTTTCTCAGTAAGCGTGGCCTCTAGAGTGCTTATAGGAGAGGGGAATATGTAGGATTGCTGCAGAACCTGAGGTAGTTGAGGTCTATCCAAAGAACTAAACACTGTGCTGTTATATAGCTCCATTCCCTCAAAGAGCTCAAGCACAGAGAACTCATTCCTCCTAGACTTTGTGTTCCAGTACGCATACTAGAGGAGAAAACAAGCATAAAGCACAGCAGAGCGCATTAAAGAATGCCAGGTTGGACAAGTCACTAGACTACCTGGTTAAGCACATTGCAGATCAGTTCATCAGATCATTCACAGTTACCCTGTGGACAAAAAGAATTCCTAAACATTCGACCACCAGAGAAATAAACTCCTTACTGACGTTTCAAAAAACAGATGATCAAATGAAAAGGTTTTTTTTTTTTTTAAATGTTTCTTTAAATGTAATGCACTCCAGCTGGATCATACACTTCTCAGTGGCACAAAGCACCTCCATGCTATGCTGCGCTGCTCTCTTGATCCGAATCCTGCCGCCTGCTGCACTACGTACAAGAAACAAGGTTTCTCTGTTGGCAGGAAACATTTTTTAACTAGGGCATATTAATTAGCTTCAAAGGACAAGACAACCGGGAAAAACCCGGAAACTGTTTAAAATCTGTGTGGATTTTTGCAGACAGTTAATTAATTGCCTTAATTGGCAAAACCGATCAATCGGTCGACCTCTACACTGGATTTTAGATTTACTACAACAACAACAAAAGGATGTACTGTAGCCCGTGTACTCACCACTACCCAGTTCTCGGAGTGCACGAAGTGAACAGGTCCTCGTGCCTTCCTCTGCACAGCTTCATGGACAATACGGCCAGTCACACCATCGATCAGGAAAATCCCAACAAAACTACGCTCCTGGTGGGTGTCTGTGCTTTCAGTTACCACTGCAAGCAGGTTGGGATTTAGATACTAGAGGGAAAGATATTGAAATGTCCAATAAGTGAGAAGAAAATTGTTAATCATTATTGTACACACACACACACACACACACACACACACACACACACACACACACACACACACACACACACACACACACACACTATCAAGAGTTTTTGAGGTTAGACATGATTAAGGCCTAGTCTAAAAGGTAGATTTGAACACAGAATTTTTTATGTTTTATGCACACTAGTGTTTGCAGTCTGTTTCTTAACAGTTTCCTGTCCCAAATAAAATGTGAAAATTATTATTTTTTCTTTTTTATAGAATACTGAACATGTGCAATGGGTGTCTGATCGTCTGATCCATGACCTTCCTGTCATTTCCACCATTTTCATTTATGGATAAGAATTCACCCAAGTTTGTGTGGACTAGGCCCAAGATTTTGTATTTACAGCACTTGATAATGAGCTCAGGAATACCTTATAAAGCACACTGCGGTCCCCCATGACCCGGCCCTGGGAGTGGACATGCTCGTTAGCACGCTTGCCTTTCACTTCTACTATTTTCTGCACCTCAGTGGGGATCACCACCTCCCAGATCAGCTCAGTTGACAGATCCTTAAGTAGGCGGAAACCAGATAGTCTGCCCTGACTGGTGTCCACCAGGTAGAAGAAAATGGAAGACGCCATCTCCTGCAGCTGCTGCAAGACGTTCTTAGTGGACGGGAAAGCTGTGACCTGCAGAATAAACAGACAGGTTCGTGTTATTTAAAAATCTATTTCAGAGAGAAACGCCATTCGACAGATGCAATAAGGCTGACCTTATACTGATCATCGATCAGAAGAAGGACTTTGGAATAGTCCTGATCCATTATGGGCAGCAGCAGGGACTGAAGGATGGGTCTGGACAAAGCTGGAACACCGATATGGCTCTTCTTACCAAAGATAGGATTGAAGACATGGAGGCTTCCCAGGCCTGTGTCCTACAAAAAAATCAAAGACAGACCAATAGTAACATTTCTGCACTGAAAACACATCAATATTAGCCAAGAGGTTATCAGATTATATTTACTTAACTGTTAAAAAAAAAAAAAAAAAATCTGTTGATGTAGCACTAATGTTGTCTACCAGAAAATTGGTCTTTATAATTAAGCTTTGTTTAGCACTTTGTGCTGCATTTGCAATATAATATATTATACGATTTTATATATTTACTTTACATCAACTTTTCTTTTTTGACATCCTTGTGGATAGCTACACTGGTGACTTTGGGGGGTAGGGGGTAGATTTAACTGGTGATGCATTTTAGGATTTGGATTATATTTCACCAATAAATACTATACATGTAAAATGCAGTATACTATGGGGTCTTTCAACATCACATTTCATACATGCTGATTTTTTTTATTTTTCTTTGCACACTGAATAAATTGAAGTGGGCTGCATTTAGCCCATGGGTCTTTAGCTTGACACCATTGCTCTTATTGATGGATACTACAGAGTGTAAGAATTCTGGAAAAATGGACAGGAACAGGGTTGGGATGCTAAAATTTTAGTAGTAGTAAAATTTTAGACTGTAGTAGTGGCAAGTTTGGAATATTTATGTGGTGGCCTGGGAAAATATGGAAGCCCTAAGAGGCCATGCAATATTCTTTTCTTTCTTGTTTTCTCGTGATCTCAACATACCAAAAGTTGTTTTTTCTCATGATCACGATAAAATTTTTCTGTGTACTTGACATTACATGTTTTATTGTTCTGAGGCAGCAAAAGCTTAGTGCAATACTGCATTATCATAGATGAACGGATTAATTTTTCCTTTGATCAGGGACTCACTCAAGCTGAAATAGCTCTATGTCCCCTCTCTCGATGCAGAGATAAAGTCCATCTACAGCGTGCAATGATTAAAATTTATGATATTGATGAACACCAGTCCCATTCACATTAAAATGAGAAAACAGCATTTTGTTAAGTCGTTATCACGAGAAAATTAAGTCGTGATAATGAGAAAACAAGAAAGAAAAAAAATAATAATAATGCATGGCCACTTAGGGCTTCTGTAGGAAAACCCTTCACATTGGGAAGCTTTTACGTTTACAACTATACAGTATTTAGTTATTTAGATAGCTGGTATTGGATTACAAACTAAACAGATTAGGGTTATGTCCGTTTTGCTATGTCACACAGCCATCGAACAACGTGACATTCACTGTGTAATAAAAATCGCACTTAGCTAGCAAGGTTTTAGACTATTTATAGCCTAGGCAATATTAAAAAATAATACAAATATATTAATAGTTTCTTAAAGCTGAGGTGTCAAAGTATGGATGTAAATATAAGAATATGTGTAAGAGATTGCCACACATGTACATTTTATTTGGACTCCCCCTCGCAATTTAAATTATTTCTTTACTGATATGAATCTGCTTTAATTAAACATCAAGTTCATAAAGCATGCATAAATTAACCCAAATGTGCTATAGATAATTAACATATTTTAAAGAGTATGGCCACCTACCTTATCCTTAATGAATAAAGAGCATTGAGGGGGATGAGGAAAATGAGCAGTTGTCCTCTGCACCATCAGTTTGAAAACCGAGTTGGGCTTGACATTCTCCAAGTACTGCTTCCACATAATGGTTCCAGACTTACTGTCAATGCCAAATAGCTGGGGGGGGGGGGGGGGGGGGCACAAAGTTTTAGTTCAGTAAAATATAACTTTCATTTCATTTAATCTTTATCTTTTAAGATAACAGGCTATAAAGAAACTCATCTCTGACACAACTATGCAACGTCAAACGCTATGTAAACAAATTATTACGCAAAAAAGTTCCCTCCTAAACACTCATGAGCATCATACCTTCCCTGACGCAGTCACCATCACCATCATCTTCTGCAGGTTGAACTCGTCCCGAGACAAGGTTTCAATAGTAACTTCGTTCTTTACGTGGCTGCGAGGCTTTCGGGCGTCGTAGAAGAGTTTCCACAGATGGCCAACCCAGGCCTGCAGAAGGATGAGCTGTGACGAGAGTCGCTTTAAAACCATGGCTAAAAGCCCATCTGCAAACATCACAGTAACGCAGTGTTCGCAAACTAAGACAATCTGACTTTTTAATTCTGCCTGTGTCACTTGAAGTTTGAAATACTGCCAAGAATACTTTAACATGCTTCAATTATCAAACAGACAAAAAAATTATTTAAAAATTTTTTTAGCTAGTCAGAATCACACAGCAATTAACGTTTAGCAAACATGGACAATCATAAAGACACATGAATTGCACACTGTTAAAAAAAAAAGCAGAAGCAAATTACCTTGAATAGCTGGATCCAAGTGCAGCAGAATGATAGAGCAAAAGGAAAGAAATATACAGCACAAGAAAAATCAAGAGTGCACTGGACAGATGACAGATTAGTGCTTTAGTGAGGATAAGCAGTGTGAGTAAAAGGCTGCATTATGAACTTCAAAATACCCTTCAAAGCAAAGTATAAAACATACAAACTTTTAAGCTTTACAAGTTATTATAGCAACTTTTTGAGTAAGTGAAACAGGAAAGGTACAGTTATATTAGTAGAGCGCACAAACAAACATTCTGAAATACACCCACCCAAATCACATTCACTGGAACAAAGAGGATAAAAATGTTAAGAAATTGATCATTATAACAGTCACATTAAACATTACCAGCTTTCTTTCCAAATTCACCCTCCAGTTCTGCTTGTGTTCCAGTAAGCGGCAAGTCCACCATCTCCATAGTAACCACATCAGCGAGGGCCTCCTCTCTGGTCCACACGACCCGACCTGTACATTGGAAATGTGTTCGACTTATTTTTACATTTTTATTTAAGTGAGGGTACAACCTCTATTGATTGGAAAATTAATCTGGCCTATATCACAGTTATATACATCACAAATTTATAGGCGTAAAGGACCAATGTTTCTTTAAATGTTCTAAAGGAAAATGTGGTGCGATTACAAACAACCAAACAGATAGTAGGGCACTGATGGACCCTAATCACCCTCAGAACTTGTGCGTGTGTATGGCATGGTCTTGGATTCATGGGTACAAATGACTGTTTTGCACTCTTCCATGCAATATTTTTTCAGTTACAAGATGTTTGAGGATTTTCTTGCACGTATGGCCCGTTTCAAAACCCCCCCCAATCATTTCAATGGGATTCAAATCTGGGCTTTGACTAGGCCATTCCATAACCCTCCATTTCTTCTTTTTGAGCCATTTCTTGGTGGATTCAACGTCAACTTTCAGACAGATGGCCTCACTTTATCTTCAAGTACTCTTTGATATGATGCAGAAATCATAGTTGAATCAATGAATGCAAGCTCTCCAATCCCTGAGGAAGTGAAGCAACCCAAAATAATAAAATTTCCACCACCATGCTACACAGCTGGTATGAGGTGCTTCTCCTGAAAAGCTGTTTGGTGCAGACCAAAGACATGTCTGCTGTTACTGTGGCCAAACAACTCGATCTTTGGTTCGTCTGTCCCGAGCACATTATTCCAAAAGACCTGCTCTTTGCCTATATGCTCATTGGCAAACTGTAGTCTTGCAAAGGCTTTTTCCTGGCACGCCTCACATGCAGGTCAAATTTGTGCAATCTTTGTCCGATTGTAGACGCATGCACTTTAATACAAACAGTTGCAAGACTTACTAGCAGATCCTGTGATTAAATTTTAGGGTTCTTGGAGACCTCTTTTTGCATCAGATGGTCTGCTCTTGGGCTGAACTTGAATTTGTAGACGATTTCCCTTACAGTGGACTGATGCATTTAAAATAATTTGGAGATCTTTTTAAATCCTTTGCCAGACTCATAGGCATCCACAACCTTTTTTCTAAAGGCTTTACAGAACTCTTTATATCTGAATCTCAATGGATTTGAGGTTAAGTTGAATACTTACTTTTTCCATGTGACTGATCTGTTTTTTTTTTTTGTTCATTTAAATTATGAAAATTACTACACGTCAATTTTGTAACAGCTTTATTAATAGGCACTGTTTCAAAGAGGATCGAATGTTTGCTTGTCCAAAATATGTCAGAAAAACCAACAATTTCCAGAGTGTACTTATTTTTCCACATCACTGTAGGAATACTATACACATAACTATATGCAAGGTATTTCCACTTGCCAAGATGTTTTTTGCAATGTAGGACAGATTACTTTGTGCTTTTCAGTTTCTTAGTAACTTAGCTGTGTTTTGTTGTTGTATTGCTTCTACAACATAAGTGATAACAGGGCCGGCTGTGGGGCGGCTGTGGCTCAGTTGGTAGAGCAGGTTGTCCACTAATCGTAGGGTTGGCGGTTCGATTGCCGGCCTGCATGACTCCACATGCCGAAGTGTCCTTGGGCAAGACACTGAACCCTAAGTTGCTCCCGATGGCAAGTTAGTGTCTTGCATGGCAGCTCTGCTACCATTGGTGTGTGTGTGTGAATGGGTGAGTGAGACACAGTGTAAAGCTCTTTGGATAAAAGCACTATATAAGTGTTCCAATTAACAGGAACTAACTTCAGATGTCCCTCAACATTATGTTTAACAACTATAAATGGTTCTCAAGTATGACATCTTTCAGTAACTGATACAAATCGTTGTAATCGCTGGCAGATTTCTGTGGTGTACGACGAAGAAAACACTTCGGTATGTACTGTAATAGGAAAATAATCAATATTGGGGTGGGAGCAGCAACTCTGCTTCATGTCAGGCCTCATCACACCACCCCGTAGTTAATTTTTATTCGTATTATAGAATTTCTGCTGTCAACATGACTTGAACTTAAAAAGGTATTGATGACAAAACTATAATACTGGGTGAAATATATCACTTCACCATCCCATGTATAGAGCTTCCATGCATACATACCAGGTTGCTGTAGGAAAGTCAGAGCAAGATCTTCAGTTTGTACAATCACCCTGTAGCCCACAGAGTCATCTTTCTTCAGGAAGGCGTTGATGTACAACTGGAAGAATAATTTAAATTCGCTTAGCTCTGCGGTCCAATATTTATATTCTTAGTCATATACGCCATTTGGAAACAAGTACCTTATTTGGCTTTCCTCCATTAGGATCCAGCATATAGGTGACAGAGGTATCAAGGAGCCTCCGTCCTGCATCAGCACTGAACAGGTTGATTGTGCATGCCTTGAAATAGATATAAAAACATATTACAGTAATTGTTACTTTAAAGAGGACCTATCATGCAAAATCCACTTTGACATGGTGTTTGAACATAAGCGTGTGTCGGCAGTGTGTGTACACAACCACCCTATAATGGTACAAATCCACCCACTCGTTTTTTTATATGCCCCATAAATCATAAACAGTGTCTCAAAATGGGTCGTTAGTGTTTTTTCTCCATATTGGTACAGGCCCCGCCCACGACTAGTGACAGACTCTGCCCTATTAGCATAGATCCTCCCGAGTGAGCCGCACACAGTCCGCCATTTTCTCTGCGATAAGAAGAATGTCTCAGCTTTGTAAGCTTCGTAGGCATTTCGTTGTTGGCTGTAAAAATGAACATAAGAGTCTTCATGTAAGGAAATGTGCTAAATTCATATGAGTTTGCTCAAATCATTTTCCGCCAGACTGCTGTGTGAACGAGGGTCAATACAAAGCAGGATTTGCTGAAAAGTTGATTCTCATGCATGGATCAGTACCAACTGTTTGTGATCCAGCTTCATATCCAGAAGACGCAAGTATTGTGCTTTATATTTTGCGAATGCTTGCAAGTCGCCTTACGAATGTGCTCGTTAGCAAATTCCACGGCTAATGCGGCTAAAGTTACCATTCTCACAGTTATTACTTCTGCCGGAGTCTCTCCTTCATCTGTGTCCGACTCTGGTTCATACATATAGGGTTGAACACCGGTATTTACAGTGTCAGTCATACTGGTTCTCCTGATTTGTTGTTGCCGTAGTAGCCGAAGCAGGAGCTGTAAAGGCACAGCTCTCTTCTGGAAAGCGGGTGGGAAGCAGCTTCCACCCAAAAAGGGGCATTTACAGCATTGTATAATAAATGATCCATGGGATATTTGTGCTGAAAGTTCAGACACATTCTGGGGACACCTGAGACATCTATTACATCTTGTAAAAAGGGGCATAATAGATCCCCTTTAAAATTAGCCTCTACACTTCTCGGCTCTATACTCACCGTTTCGTTTTTTGGCGACATAACAGCAGCGACTGTCTTTTCCCCAGTATTTGCAAAAGCAACCAGGTATGACTAAAAGAAAGAAAATTAAATGCACACGTTACCCGAGAGCAGTTGTACTGAGTATTAATTAAATAAATATGAACATAATTCAAATGTATTCAACACACTGGGTTAAAATCTCTAAGAAGAGTAACAGTGCCATCGTTAAGCTGCAGCAGGGCGTGATGATCTGGCGCAAGCTGCAGGAAGAATTCAGGTACAGGAGAACGAGCAGGGTGAGGCTGAGTGGAGATCAAACGCGGCTGAAAGCCTGAAGCCACCTCTAGGCCCACGGTCTGGAAAGAGAAACACCATAACATTCTCCACACAGAACAAAAAATAACAAAAACAACAGAGTAAAGATGAGATCTGTGGGAAATAAAAGTGACACCTGGAGTGGAATCTGGGTCACTTTCGGCTGTTCCTCAGATCGCAGTGGCAAGGTGTACATGGACTCTGTGCTCGGGTCAACACATAAAAGCATTCCAGGACCGACCACCACACAGCTGGATTGTAAGCTGCTCGCCCATGGAGCATCTACTGATTTCTGAGAACAAAAAAAAAGGCAAGAGGATTTCACACAGACGTTCTGACAGTACTCTGATGATGATGTAAGGAAAATAACAGCAAATAAAAATTATACAGTAAAACAAAACAAGCACTCTTAAGCCAAAAGCCATATGTCAAGTTAACTGCAAAAGTTTAGAAACCATTACTGTGAAATGATGAAACTGATGAGACTGTGTGTTTTACAGTGTGCACAAGCCAAGTAACAAAATGGTCAATATGTGCATGTTAGGATATTAATAGTAAAAATCATAATATTTGAAATATGTTACATTCCACTTGCCTCCAATGACTTTTCAGATTTTCTCTTGCTAAAGATTATGGATTTTTGAAAGTCAGGCAACTTTCCACTTTGTCTCTGTGTTTCTTACCATTTGTCATTCAATTGTGGTTTTGATATCTTTTCTTACCTTTAACAATTTTTGTGTGAAAGCTTCTGAACTCAAACATGTATTAAAAACATAATTAGTCATAAACTAGGTCAATTGGAACATTTGACCAGAGCACCTGGATCCAAACATTTGAGCATACTAAGCATAACTCCTAATCTCAGGTGCTGTAATATTCAGACCATGATGTCATGATGTTGATAGGAAAAAACAATTAAATGTACATGCAATGATGTTTTTTTAACCCAGTACGCAAGGGGGATGCAAAATATCATACTCAAGGCAACCTTAAATTAAAATGGACTGTATTAGTTCATGTCCCTGTTTGAATGGTCACGATTCATTTCTATAACATCACAGAATTTGCAAAGCACAATGAATTTTAAACACTTCTAAACGCCTTTCGATATACAACATGTCATGACACATCATACAGTACATATATAGCACATTGCCAGTGCGTATGCAGCCGCCAGAAGAAAAATCATTATTACTAATAATATCCTGTCATCTTTCATGGTCAACAAAACAAATACTGAACCTGTTTCACCTGAAAATATAGTGAGTCACTATGAGTCATAATCAACACTTTACCTGTTTCATGATTTCTCCATCTTCAAGGTTATATTCAACAATAACTATATGAGAGTTGGGGACCACACCCAGAATGATGAGCGGTCCATGTCCTCCAGAATAAACCATCTGATACTCAACAGCGTCACTGCAGGATGCAAAACCATTTGAGAATTTAATAAATAAATAAATAAATAAATCTCTTCCTGACAGAACAATAATCATAATAATGTAGGCCTACATAAGCTCTTGAAATTAGTGAACTGGTTATAAACAAATTAATATGAATCTTCTATCAGTGATGCTAAATAAACAAGCCTTGGTTTTACCTGTCTGGGAGATTTTCCACCCATTTCTGATGGCCATTAGAGAGGTAATGCAGAGAGACGGCAGATTTCTTAAGCACTCCTACGTACTTCACCAGGTCCTGCACTCCAACAAAGGCAGCAGACTGAAAGCTAAAGTGGAAAAGACACACTGTTACTCTGTGTCTGATTTGGAGCAGTGCAACTACAATCTGAATGTTCACTAGAATCCAACCTTCCAGTATCGAGCACTGTCTCCCAATTTAGGCCACCGATGGTGCTCTCCCAGGAACGCAGAAGACGTCCATTCCCAACAACAACTACAGCATCTATGAGAGAGTAAATAAAGCATTAAAACAGTGCATGCACCAGGAGGGTTTTCTAAATGACATGACTCATATATATTCACCGTTACCTTGCCCATGAACCAGAAGCATATCTATGTGTCCGTCTGGTCCTGACTTGTCCACATGTCTCCACACTGCAATCAGCAACATGGTTTGAGTGACAACACTGACGAATCATCATTCCACACTGATCTCATTTAAGAATCTTACAGCACATTAGCACTTCAAGTTATATTTGGAAAATATATTAATTAAACTGATTTATACAGTTGCAATCAAAATTATTCATCCCCGGTTGCAAATCAGGTTTAGTGTCAAAATTTACAGACTTTCAGCTGTTTGTAATGAACAAATAAAGCAAAAGAAATTGAAATAACAACAAATCGTTTCAAGCATTTTCCCCAAATTCAACTGAAAATGCAACTTTTTGCAAATGCAAATGATTTCTCCAGTTTCTGAATTATTTAGCCCCCTGAACAGAATCCCTCACAACAGCACAAATATGCAAAACAGGTGTTGTCTCAAGCACACCTGATGCAACTTATCAAGGGCTTCATTAGTTGCACCAGGTGTGCTTGAGCTGGAACACATGAAATACCTGAACTGGCTAGGGGCAGAAAATTAACGGAGCAGAAAAGGAAGCTATCGACGGCTGCACCCAGATTTCTGAGAAGGCAGGTTATGATAAACCCTCGAGTGACTGCAAAAGACCTGAAGCAAGACTTGGTGGCAACAGGCACTGAGGTTTCAATGAGCATAGTATGGTGGGTACTTAATGCAGAAGGTTTCCATGCTAGAATTCCAAGACATACAGCACTACTGACCCGAAAAGCACAAGAAAAGTTTTGGGATTCTGTTTTGTGGCGCAACGAAACTTTTCGGCACGATGGATCAGCGGTATATCTGGAGAAAGAAGAATGAAGAAAGAACAGTCTCTCCACAGTCAAGCATGGTGGTGGAATAATTTTGATTGCAACTGTATATATTTACATTACACTCCAGTCGGAAAAAATCATCAGAGAAAACAAACAAAAATAAAACAACAAAAAGTCCCCCAGTGTATCTCTGGCATTTCCACGACTGCTTATAGATAACCTCAAGACTAACATATTTGTACTAAAAGCTGCAAAACTTCAAATATTTTTGCTTTGTACACATGTGGAAGAATACTTACAAAGCTCTCCGGTTCTGGAATTGAGTGAGGCAAAAACATTCTTTTCTGTTGCAACCAGGAGCTTTTTAGATGCTTGGGAATGACTATCAAAGAGTGCGAAACGCACCTCACCAACAAACTGCTGTCTCCTAAAAGACGAGTACAAAAAAAAATAATTTAACAAGTTGTTAAGACATGTTCTTCCTGATGCTACTGATACTCAGTAATGAATCTCTGATCTGTAAAGCACACTTAAACTTACAAGATAATACTGCACTGAAACACTGGATCAGGTATGAGAGACTGCTTTCCTAATCCAATCCACTGACATATTTTGTGCCGGAAATTTATGTGATGCTGACTGATACGACACGGATCAGAAGAAGCTTGCACACAGTTGGATGTCAGTATCGGGTATCGTATCGTAAACGTAAAAATGACATCGGAACATCCCTCTGTTAGCAGAAACACACCCCAAAGAAACATGTTTACACCCACATCTACTCCTGACATGTCATTATCACCGGACGAGCACGCGCAGTTTGGGATGTAAACCACACCGGGACATGACGTTAAGGGATTCAATATTATTGTAGCAGATCGTAACTCACACGCGCACCTATATTTCTCCCACCCGTTTCATGGCAAATCCCGCCTCCTGCACTATGATTGGCTAACCGCCCACACTCACGTTACATTCTCACCAATCAGCAGAGCAGAACTCCTTTTCAATCAAGAAGACGTAGGCGGAAATATTTTGATTTGCGGGTAGGAAAAATAACGCCTCATACTCATTAGCCAGCTAGCAATTAGCTTGTTTGAAGCACCGGTAATTTAATCGGTCTCCAGCAAAATACAAATAAGAGTTTCAAAAGCACCAGCAACATCCACGCGTTGACCATATGTACTTACCAATCAAATTTTCCCACTTGGTCTTCGAAAACAGCGGCAGCAAAACATAATAAATATAAAGATATAAATAACCTAGCTAAAAAGACAGCCATTGCTCCGGAGGGTCAACTCCCAGAATTCCTTGCGGTTTAGGACCCGAAACCAAGTGAGACAGCCCATGCCTGAATAAGTTTATTACATCACTATTTTTTATATGCAAGCAGTTTTTTCTTGTCTACTGCCGAAAAATAATTTGTCTAACATTTTTATTTGTCTAACATTTAACATTGTTATTTGTCTAACATCAGTTCCTACATTATAATACATTATAATACATTATAATAGTCTTGTCCAGATAATAAGATATTATAAACCACCACCTGCAGATCTTCTGTTAGATAATAAATAATTTTCTTTAATTAGTTTTTGTTTATGTTCTCTATATGGTAGGTTCACAAATCAACAAAGAAACAATACTCATAAAAAATGTCCCTTCTTTCAGGAGACTGTATTTTAAAGAAGATAATTTTGTAAAATCCAGATAACCTTTACAGATCTTTATTGGAAAGGGTTTAAACAATGCCTTTCATGCTTGTTCAATGAACCATAAACAATTATTGCACATGTACCTGTAGAACAGTCCTTAAGACAGGAACAGTTTAGAGACAGTAGAGAATTAAGGTCACAATTACAATAACTTAGGACACTAAAGAGACCCTTCTACTGACTCTGAAAAACACCAGAAGAAAGATGCCTAGGTGCCTGCTTGCCTGCGTGAACATGCCATAGCCCTGCTGCAGGGAGGCATGAGGACTGCAGATGTGTCCAGAGCAATAAACTGCAATGTCTGTAATGTAAGACACCTAAGACAGTGCTACAGGGAGGCAGGAAGCTGATCATCCTTGCAGTGGAAAATTACATGTAACCATGTGTGGGGGACAGACGTGATCGAGAACTTGTAAATGCATTGGTGGAAGAGTGGTGTAACATCTCACAGCAAGAACTGACAAATCTGGTGCAGTTCATGACGATGAGATGCACTGTAGTACTTAAAGCAGCTGGAGGCCACACCACATACTGACTGTTACTTTTAATATTGACCCCCCCCCCCCACACACACACACAAACATATATATATATATATATATATATATATATATATATATATATATATATATATAGATAGATAGATAGATAGATAGATGTGTGTGTGTGTGTGTATAAAGGTAAAATCCAACCTCTACAGTAATTTTCAGAATTTCCACAGAAAGACGCTTGTGAACTTGAAAAATTACTGCCATGATATAATGCTTTAAATAAGATATAATGATGATGAGGAGATAAAATTAAAAAAACACACACACTGTATTGAGACAAATAAATGTGTATGTTTTCCTTTAACAACATTTTAACCAGGGCTATCCTGGCATTTTCTTTAATATTATCTTTTATTGCATATAATTTATTACACATACATTCAAAAGTCTGCGTCTCTCCGAGGCGGAAACTGTAACTTAATTCATGCGATATCCTTTATGTTATAATTAACGCCTCGGCGTCTCTCCAGCGGTCACGTGGTGTTTGCTTTGACGTAACCAAGTAACCGAGGAAGTGCAGGCTAGCGAGGCATTATCCCAAACAGATTCCTAACCACTATATATTTTCACTAAATATATTGTGAACGAATGGTTCAGGCACGTTTTGTAGTGCACTATACATCCAGGATATTTTTGGCATTTGGACAACTTCATCTGCCAGGGACGAGGAAGTGACATGTGCCGGCTAGTTCAGGATCTGTTTACGTGAGACTGGATATAAACCTCTTTTTTGTGTGTGTGTGTAAATGATTTCTGAAGAAGCGGAACAGAGACTGACTTTAACTTAAAGTTTCACAGTGAGAGATGCTGCTGCCAAAACAGGTGAGCAAACACGCCTTAAACTGCCTGTAAGAGTCCCTCAGGTGGATTACTAAACAGGGGATTTTTTCCCTATAATCAGATAATAGAGTGCTAGGATAGAGCCAGGATCAACCCTTCCGTGTAGTGACTCAGCTGATGTGGACGTGCTGTTTACTCATATTAATACGCTTGACATGTTTAAGAAATTGCCTAATAATAATATGAGGGGAAAATATTCCTTAGACTTTTTCCCCTTAGATTTTGTTTATACATACATACATACATACATATACATAAACACGTATGCACACACACACATTTACATATATATATATATATATATATATATATATATATATATACACATATATATGTATATATGTATATGTATGTGTGTATATATATATATATATATATATATATATATATGTATATATGTATATATATATATATATATATATATATATATATATATGTATGTATGTATATAACAGCACTTACTAACAAACCTTATTCTTACTGTGATGTGGTGTTATTTATTTATTTATTTTTGCAAGATTCATGTGCATACTCATAATTATCTTTCCAACACCACATAATGAGCCAAATATCATTTATCTAAGCTGTAGGAGGAATGATCAGGTGGTTTAATTATTTACTCAGAAGACACAAAAAATCTTTGAGCGCTAGGTAGTATGCTACAGCTCCTTAAGAGATGATAATGAGTTACTAAATTTCAGCTTGACTGTATATTGATTAAGCAGGCACAGGTATTTAACCCTTGTGAAAAAGTTGTGTGTGTGTGTTGCTTATTGTAACCTCCTTTAAAAATGAAACATGACATCATTGTCAGTAATGTTAAGTAAGGAATAAAACATGACGGGTGCTTACATTTAAACAGGGACGTTGAAATAGTGCAGAATCTTGAATATTAAATATTTAGGATATTGAACATTTACTTTATTTTAAATATTTCAAAATTTTGAACCCTTCTGTTTATTTCCAATTTTAAATGAAAAACAGATCTCAGATTTTCAATGTGGTTTCAGACTTTTGGACCCCGCTGTGTTGGTTTTCCGCTCACCACAGTTGTAGTGAGTGATTATTTACTTATTAGTAAATATTAGTTTACTAAAGATTAGTTACTATATCCTTCCTGGCAGCTTGAACCAATCTGGCCATTTACCTCGTTTATCAACAAGGCTTGATTTTGTGGTCAGTAAATCATTTTTGTGTTGATTTTGATGTATGTTTTGGATCATTGTCCTGCTGGAAGATCCAACCACAGCCCATTTTAAGCTTTCTGGCAGAGGCAGTCAGGTTTTCATTTAATATCTGTGGATAATTGATAGAGTCCATTATGCCATGTATCCTAACAAAATGTCCAGGTCCTCTGGCAGAAAAACAAACCCAAAACATTAAAGAGCTACCACCATATTTAACCTGTGGCATGAGGTACTTTTCCATATGGCTACCTCTCTGTGTGTGCCAAAACCACCTCTGGTGTTTATTACCAAAAAGCTCTATTTTGGTTTCATCTGACCATAGAACCCGATCCCATTTGAAGTTCCAGTAGTGTCTGGCAAACTGAAGACGCTTGAATTTGTTTTTGGATGAGAGTAGGGGCTTTTTTATTGAAACCTTCCAAACAACTTGTGGTGATGTAGGTGATTTCAGATTGTAGTTTTGGAGACTTTCTGACCCCAAGACACAACTAACTTCTGCAAATCTCCAGCTGTGATCCTTGGAGATTTTTGGCCACTCGAACCATTCTCTTCACAGTGTGTTGAGACATGCGTCCAATTTCCAGTTGACTGGAAATTCTTAATTATTGCCCTGATGATGGAAATGGGCATTTTCAATGCTTTTGCTATTTTCTTATAGCCACTTCCCATTTTGTGAAGCTCAACAACCTTTTGCCACACATCACATCCTTGGTCTTCCACATTCTTATGAATGACTAAGGGAATTTGGCCTATGTGTTACCTCATGATTGAACAATTTCCTGTTCCTAGTCACCCAGGTAGGGCGCACGGTGGCTTAGTGGTTAGCACGTTTGCCTCACACCTCCAGGGTTCGATTCCCACCATGGCCCTGTGTGTGCGGAGTTTGCATGTTCTCCCCGTGCTGCGGGGGTTTCCTCCAGGTACTCTGGTTTCCTCCCCCAAAGACATGCATGGTAGGCTGATTGGCATGTCCAAAGTGTCCGTAGTGTATGAATGGGTGTGTGAATGTGTATGTGTATGCAAGTGTGCCCTGCGATGGATTGGCATCCTGTCCAGGGTGTACCCCGCCTTGTGCCCCATGCTCCCTGGGATAGGCTCCAGGTTTCCCCGTGACGGTATAGAAGATGGATGGATGGATGGATGGATGGTTACCCAGGTGTATTAAAAAATGCAAAATATCAGTGGGAATATACTTGAAATATATTTTTCTCATATGAATTCATAGGGGTGCCAGAGTATTTTTGTGAATTTTTTTTAACCAAAGATCAAAAGTTTAAACAATAAAGACAGATTTTCACAGCCTTCTTTGCTCATATTTACCAAGGGTGCCAATATTAGTGGAGGGCACTGTATATAATAGGCTACCGAATCGAACTGATTCAGTGATATTCAAAATCAAATATTGAATCATTGCTGAATGAATCAAAATCGTATTGTTTCACTGTACACCACTATTCAGTCATATGGTAAGTAGAGGCTGTTAACCTGCTGTAATATGTTCACACAGTAGGCTCATGCTATCATGCCGTCACCCATTAAAGTTATCGTGGTTGGAGCCGGGAGCCGTGGCGAGACATACTCTGACTTTGCCTCCATCCACCCTGATCGCCTGCAGGTATGTCTATCTTTTTTCCCTGATTATTTAGGTCATTAATAAGCTCCCAATGTCCCAAATTTTTGGCAATCACTTAAGCAGAAGACTCTAAGGAGTTCCTATGAATTTTCTTTTTTGTTATGCATTCACCTTAGGTAGTTGGAATTGCTGACCCAAGACTTTTTGCAAGAAAGAAGCTCCAGGAGTGTCACAACGTGCCCGAAGAAAATGTATTTGATGGTAACAGTTGATATTTTAAAATTTTTTAGAACAATATGAATTATATCAATAATGTGTGCTGCTTTAAAAGCTATTGCTATTTGTGGTTTTGTATAGACTGGCACTGTGTAGCAGAAAGGGAGAAGTTTGCGGATGCAGTATTTATCTGCACTCCTGATCGCCTTCATAAGGTTTGTGAAATCTCTGATGTGATCATTCATATCAATACTTGACTAAATGTTTTTTTGTTACATAAAACTATTGTACAGATACATATCAAATAAAAGGAGGAAAAGAAACCTTCAACAAAACATCAGAACAGCTTCAATACACCTTGGCATCGATTCTACAAGTTTTTGGAACTGTACTGGAGTGATGGTGCACCCTTTTTCTAAAAGATATTCGCTCAGCTGGTGTTTTGATGAGAGCTCTATGTAACACATTGCTCCAAAATCTAGCATAGGTGTTAATTTGGGTTGAGATCTGATGACTGTTAAGGCCAATATTGATTTATTACATATGGTTTACAACCAATTTCATAATCAACAAACCATTCAGTGAGCCCTTATGGATGGGGGTGTGGCCATCCTGGAAGAGACCACTCCCATCAGGGAAGAAATGTTTCATCATCGGATTAAAATGTGATCAATCATAATAACTTTGTATAGATTTGCAGTGACCCCTCTAAGGATATAAATTAACTTAAACCTTTCCAGGAAATTCCTTCCACGGTATAACAAAGCCACTGTTTTTTCCTTTAATTAATCACCTATCAGTATGGCACAATAATTCAGCCACTTGTGCTAATTTGGCACAGTGGTGGTATAGTGTGAAATATGAACAATACTACCAGTGAATCATATAACCCAACATGGTTTTCAGTATATAGTGTGCTTATGACTGTGTCCTTGATTGGAATGGCTAGTCCAAACCTTTAATGTTGACTGTAGTGTAAGAAGAAACTATAAAGATGATATTTGTCTTGCAGGAGCCTGCGGTAGCTTTGGCAAGGAAGGGTTATCATATACTCTTGGAGAAGCCAATGGCGGTAAGTGTGTTCAATCAGTTTTGCCGATTAATCAGGTCTGTTGTCATTATACACTATGAGCGCAGCCTGTAGAGGTGAAATAAAAACTACCACTGACAAATTTTGTTGTGTTATTTGAAGTGTTTTTTAAAATTCTTTTTGGATGTCAAAAAGTAAGAGTGTTACTTTTTGGTTCAATTTGGATGTATATCTTTTATTTACTTTAATATTTATTAATAGTTTATATATGTTAATATTTCTATATTTATTTAATTTAAAAAAGTCTTTAAAAAAATTCAGCACAACTTCAGCTTTAAGAATATTTTATTTTTTAATATTCAATTCAATTAAATTCAGTTTTATTTGTATAATGCTTTTAACAATTAAATCTCTAGTGACTTATTTACAAGTAAAACAGATAGAAGACAGATTAGTCACAGTCATTTTTTTTCAGTCTGTTCAGTCCTCCAATGTCAGTGTCCTTTTAGCTGTGCCATTTTTTAAAGAAGTTCCTGTCCACAAGGAGGCACAGGAACAGGCGCAGGCACACATCACAGGTCTTGTCCATCAGCACTATATAGACATAAGAATAGAAAACAATATATAAACAAATACATTTTATACACAGCATTCCTTTTTCTGTCTTTTGCACTGTTCTGCCAACACTTGTCATCATTTATCGGTCTTTTAGTAATGTTTTGTGTGAATCTTTGTGAAAGTCAAACTGAGTCAAAGTTTCAGAAAGGCTGCTTTTCTTCGTTCTTGCATGTGTATGTTGATCGCCCATAAAGTGCAAAGTACATTCCTGACACAGCGCGTTTATATTTAGTGATGCCCTCAAAAGTCCATAAAAGGTCAAGCATACTGAGTACGAAATGACTACTAAACAGTGAAAGGAAAGGCAGAAATGCAGGACTGGATCACTTGACTCACTTCTATGCCAGTAAAAATTTAGCAATGTAACAGCACCTGAAAAGGTCAAATTCCAGAAAAGGTGAATTAAGGAGGCGTGAGGAGTGACAAGAAAATGGTGCAACATGAAAATCCAGGAGCAAAAAGATCTACACTGTACCCAGGCGATCATACACACCAAGCACTTCACTAGAGCTGCAACAACTAATCGATAAAATCGTTGTCAAAAATAATAATCGATTATGAAAATCGTTGTCAACTAATCTCATTATCGATTAGTTGGTCTGCGCGGCACGGGGGAGATTTACTCATTACGTTACTTCTGTTCCGAAAACACGCTCCGGAGAGCAAATACTAAACTTGTGTCCCAAATGACGTACTATACACTTTCACTATGCCCTCTGCACTACCCATCTAGTACAGTGTTTTTCAACCTCGGGGTCCGCGTACCCCTAGTGGTCAGTGGTGTAATTGCAGGGGGTCCGTAGGAAAGTTTTAAAAATGTTTAAATAATATTATGTATATATTTTTGTTAAATGTATAAAAACATATTCAAATGAGATGTTTTAAAATTAATCAATTTGGTTATTCACAAATATCACGTTAGCTGAGCTGACGATTGTTCGTTGATGGATTTATTTTACATTTATTTACAAATGAAATGATAATTTGCAAAAACCTATGAGTGGTAGACAAGTTTAAGTGTTGCATTGATGGATAAAATAAACAAAGGATAATTCAGAGAGTCAAATTAAATGTCACACCAAGAATAAAATGTAAAAAATAAAATCTTGAAATGTTTTGATTCAATTTTAATGTTAATATTATTAATGTTAAATATGAATAAAAATAAAGCCACATATATAGAAACTGTTAATTATATAGTCTATAATTGTTGTGGAGTGAGGGGGTCCTTGTGGATTGTTTGAAATATGCTAGGGGTCCAAAGCTCACAAAAGGTTGAGAACCACTGGTCTAGTGTATGTATTTTAGAAAGGTAATATTGTCTCAAATGGAACACATTAGTTTTTTACTAACCTGAAAGTTTGCCCCCACCTGATTAATCGATTAATCGAAAAAGGAAAGAAAATCGGCCAACTAATCGATTATGAAAATAATCGCTACTTGCAGCCCTACACTTCACAAAGGGAAACTGCTAGCTTACAGTTGTTTTAAGTGTCTGAGCTGACATGCTGAAAGTGTTGCACAGTGTCCAAAGAAGATTTATAACCTATTCATAAGCCAGCTTTCCCTCATGGGTGTGACAAGCGATAAATCATCTGTCCATCGTGAGGATGTGTTTTTAATAGAGACTACAAAGTACTTCTGTAAATCACTCTGGATAATGCATCTGCTAAATGCTTTAAAGTAATAAAAATCCACAATTTAAACTTGACCGTATTTTCCACATATGAAAGTGCACTGAGTGCAATGACTTAAAGTCGATCAAGTCAAGGATTTTAGAGTTTTGGACCCCATTGTATCTAGTAGAAACCTTTACTATGTGAAAGGTTTTCCCAGGCTCCCACACACGTCTTATTTAGACTGATAAAAATGAATAATTCTTTTCGTACCTTTAATTTTTTATTTCTGTGTCCAGGTGACTCTAGAGGATTGCACAGAGATTGCTGAGACTTGCATTCAAAGTGGTGTAATACTAGCAGTGTGCCATGTTCTCCAATATGACCCCTTCATCAGAAAAATAAAAGTAAACACATTTCACTTTCTTCACTGTCTGATTTTGAATGGGTGTCTCCAAGAGAGATATGTTACCACAGCGAGACCTGGCAAATAAAGAATTACCTTCATCTTTCAGGTGCTCATTGACAGTGGCGTCATCGGGGATGTCATTCATATTCAACACTTTGAACCAGTAAGATCAATATAAGATCTAATATAAGTATTATTATGAACACACAGATTAATGTGTATTCATGTGTATGATCTTTTTTTTTTGTCAGGTGGGCTTTTATCACTTCGCTCACTCATTTGTGAGAGGAAATTGGAGAAATGAGGCAGAAAGCTCTTTTGCTCTTTTAGCCAAATCCTGCCATGACCTGGACTTGATTAATCACTGGGCTGGAAAACGCAGGTTTGGAATATAAATACAACAAATCATTTCTAATTATTTTTGCTTTGTCTAAAAGAAAAAATAAACATGCCAAAGAGTTTTTGCAGATCTGAATTTATTTATTTAATTAAATTAATTTCTTGTTTTATAATTTACAGGTGTATAAAAGTTTCATCATTTGGCTCCCTCAACCATTTCCAAAAAGAAAACAAGGTTTGTTTTCAACAGAAAAAGGGCTGTTTTATAACTGAACACATGAAGTGCAGTGGCAGCTCATAGGAGCAGGTGGGGCAGAGCATTTATATCAACCATTCAGCAAATATTATATCAATGTCTTATATTCTTATGTCATATCAAATATTATATTCAGCAAATATCTTCATAATGTCCTCATTCACAACTCCATGCATTTTAAATTACCTTGAAATACTAATTGCTTCTTTTGCGTGACCAGCGATTCAGAAAAAGACAGATATAAGGTTTATTTTCGGTTTACTTGCTCATGTTTCTAGATGTTTGCAATTGTGGGGCAGCATACTCACTACATCAATTAGATCTATAGAGTTATTATTGCATGGTGGATTAGTGGTTAGCACGTTTTCTCTGGTTTCCTTCCTCAGTCCAAAAAACATGCGTTGTAGGCTGATTGGCGTTTCCAAATTATTCATAGAGTCTGAATGGGTGTGTGAGCGTGCGTGTGATTGTGCCCTGTTGAGGGTGGCCTCCACCTTGTGTCCTGAGTTCCCTGGGATAGGCTCTAGACTCCCCATGACCCTGTGTAGGATAAGCAGTAAGGGAAATGGATGGATGGTTGGAGTTATTATTGCACATAGTGAACAAAAATGGGAATTGCAACAAGCTAACTGCTAACAGAGGTCTATGGGGCAGGATTTTCTCTTCCCCCATGCTCATTCTATGAACATTTTCAGTGAAGGGGGAGCACCAGACAGGAAAGTTAATGACCGGGTTTCCAGATTGGGCTAGTTTAAAAATACACCAAGTTCTTGTTTCATAACAAATAATCTAAAGTAAATTTCTATCAAATGTCCAAAAAATGGCAACGTGTCAGTGCAGACAGTGTGTCTATAACGTTCAGAAGAATTTCTATGGTAAGATTATATTGGGGAAAAAGAAACATAGATAATGTCCGTACATCAGGAATACGTGAAATATATTCTTTCCCCATATAATATCTGATGAAAAGAAGTAACGTGTCTCCCTTTTCCTATGCCCAAATTATTGTCCTTGGTTCAGATACTTTGTGGTTTTTGAGATGTAGCCAGCCTGGAAATTTTGCTGAAACCTGCCAGCCCTGGTTAATGATATTACCTTGAACACAGTTGAAGGTATAGCTCAAAGCAAGCTGCTTGACTTCATGCTGTTGTCTTTCAACTGCCTATTACGTGGTTACTCTAAAAATTCACTAGATAGTAGCCTTTTGCGTATGTCAAGTGTGATAGCCTCTCAACTTCATTTTGTTCGAGGCTATATCATTATTAATGTTGGGCTGCCCCACCAAAATCTATGGTTACAATCCACTGCTAATGAAGTGTGAAATAACTGAAACAATGCATCTGTTTATTTAGCCACCAGGAGCAGCAAGTCGTTGCTTAGATTGTTCTGTAGAGACAGACTGTGCATATTCAGCAAAGAAAATCTACCTGGATAGAGTTAAAAAGGTAACATTTACTCAAGCTGCATTTTTCCCATTCCTGCCCCTGAATCTGTTCTATTTGTAATATGCTTACTATATTGAGTATGACTATAATGATTTGCTAGTTAGTAAAGATGTCTTTTGCTAATATTTTGTTGCTTTATGTGTTCTAGGGCTGGGTGAGATGGCCAGTGTCAGTTGTGTGCCGCAATTCAATTCCTGATATTGAGTCCGTAACCGAGGCCTTGAAAACAGGTCCATACGGTCGCTGTGTCTATGAGTGTGACAACGATGTATGCTCAAATCAGGTTAGACAATTTTAGTTTTATCCTTAAAATTGGTCAAACCTCCAGAAATGTACAGTATCCTTTAACAAATGTGCATTAAAAGTGCTAGGTCAAATCCTCTTTTTCTATTTCAGGTTGTTAACATGGAATTTGAAGGAGGCCTCACTGCTTCTTTTAGCATGGTGGCATTTACGGAAGAGATATGTCTGCGCAAAACAAGCATCCAAGGCAGTAAGGTAGGACATAACTATATTATATGCCAGCAATTCATTTGTATTGGTTTTCGATTGATTGATTGATTCATTCATTCATTCATTCATTCATTCATTCATTCAGGGTCAGGGTCTCAATGGATCCATAGCCAATCCCAGTGGTTTTTGATGTTATGTTAAATCTGACATCTCTGCACATATTCTACAGGGGGAGCTGACTTACGATGGGCATGAAATCAAAGTATTCGACTTCCTCACTCAGATATCCACAAAGCATACAGTGGATCTGAGTGTACCGGGGAGCTTCAGCAAAGGCGGTCATGGTATTGCAGATTATCATCTTGTTGATGCCTTCGTTTCAGCTGTGGCGGTTAGTTACTCATGTCACTTGCACTTAATTAATGTAAGGAATGAAACATGACAGGACTAGAATCAATGATGGAGTGGTGTGAATCTGATAATTTTCCAATAACAGCACATCCCAAAATGTTTTATTCCTCTTATACCACAGCAACTTGCCAATGATTTGCAATTTTTTTTTTTATTAGGCAGTTTACAAAATTTGTACATCTTAACAGTAGTAACATACTTACATGTAATGTGGAATGTCAGCAAGACAAATTAGTTACTTACTAACATTTGTCATTCTCTAACCTCTTTTTTTTCTGACTTGAAATGAACAAAAAATACACCTTGACTGAGAATCCACAAAGCTCTCTGTCCTGAAGTCTTAAAGACTAAAAAAAACTTTACCTCTGACTGTTACAAATCACAGACACTGGAGACCCCTTATTGTGCTGTAATGACAGTGTGCACTCGAGCTATCACAGACCCCACAAGTTTGTGTAAAACCTGATGATCCATGTTGGATCAAATCCATTGGAGTGTCTTCTGAGCATGTGCTTCAGTGTCAAAGATAAAACTTACGGAAAATATGACCTTTTGTACAAAGGAGTGGTCAATATCCCCAACTGGTTTATGTTAAAATAGTGACCTACTAATTGTGCAACATCTTGAATATTGAACAGTCAAGATGTTGCACATTTCCTTTTTCTTTAAAAATGTTCAAAATTCTAAAACTTTCTGCTTATTTCCAGAAATTATTATTATTACTATTATAACCATTACTTCTGGACCCCACTCTATGTACTGTAATCTATACACAGATCAGCCATAACATTAAAACCACCTGCATAATATTGTTTATTTCCTTCAACCACTTTTGGTAGGTATTAACCATTGCATACTGGGAACAGCCCACAAGACCTGCCGTTTTGGAGATGCTCTGACCGAGTTGTCTAGCCATCACAATTGGGCCTTCGTCAGAGTCAATCGGATCCTTAAACTTGCCCATTTTTCCTGCTTCCAGCATATCAACTTCGAGAACACTTGCTGCCTAATATATCCCACTCCTTGACAGGTGCCTCTATAACAAGATAATCAGTGTTGCCTGTCAGTGGTTTTAAGGTTATGGCTAATTGACGTATATGGGCAGTGATCAGTATGTAAGAGGTAAATCGGGTGTATTAAGTGCATAGTAAACAGTATCACATTAGATATGTTGACAAGTGTACAGTCAAGTCAGTGAGCATTAGCATCCTTGATGTTCAAGTATTAGAGCGTTCCAAGTTCTAAGTGCAATATGCATATAGTTCAATAGGTAGTAGGATAGTGATGCATAAATACAGTGCGGTTCAGTGTTTAAATCTCTTTAAACACACCTACACAGCTTTTTTCCGCATAATTTAGAAGTAATATATGGTTTTGTGTTTCATTGCCGTAGAATGGAAACCCACTGATGATCCAGTCCGGTCCAAAGGAAACCCTGGCGAGTCACAGGCTGGTGTTTGAGGCTGAGTGTTCCCGTCTAGAGAACAGAGTTGTGATGTGTGCGACTGATCATGACTAGATGATGAAGGTCAAAACTCATTTTCTTTCTTTCTTTTTTTTAATGAATGCATAAATGCAGGACAAATTGTAAATTAATTGTAAGTTGCTAATTGGAGCAGCGTTTGAGCCCCATTCGTGGCCGGGAGCCAAGAGAGTAAAATTGGCTGTGCTGTCTAGGTGTGAGGGAAAGCATACTCTCTCTCCCCTGTCAGTCCCAGTGAAACTAGCCAATCGTTCGTGTCTGTGAATTCATGTGTGCATAAGATGACAAATAGGACTTTCCTCCAAGTATGTTACGCTGCCCTGTGACATAGCATGAGCACCAGTTTGAAAATATGCAGTGGGAAGCCTTCGCTCTTCTGGGTTGGTGTCTATCGTATGATGGGTAAAGGTGGGAGCGAATTGCCAAAACCAAATTCGGGAGAAAATGGGGAAAACAAAATTAGTACTGTCTATTTGCCAGCATCAGACATTTTGTTTTTATTCTGATTTTCTGTGTTGTGGCACAGATATGTAATTTTTTTAGAGATTTCTTTTCAATACTGCATATAATTATTTTTATGATTAATAAGTATTAACATTAACTTTTATCTATCAATTGAACAAAACAAGCATATTAAATAAAACTTAAAATAATAAACTATAAAAACAATTCGTTGCACAATTATGGTACATTTATTCGTCCTATATGTGTCCTTAAATATGAGTGAGCAATGATTAATGGTGTTTTTTGTCCATTTATATGAACAAATGTTGAAATGAACAATCCTACATGATTACACTTTCTTGGTTGTTCTGTGTATCTTGTACAAGCAAAGCATGTTACCACGTGTTGTTTTGAAGAGCCTGGTTTCCAGTACACTTTGTACAATGTAGCTCTTGGAAATCTGAGCCAGGATTGTTTCAGGTCAAACATTAGACTTGTGCTTTTGGCAAGATGGTCCGAGTGTGCTGGTATGTAGCACACCGGCTTGGGAGACTTTGACCTCTGGATGAGGCATCTTCTCCTGTTACTGTGTCAAAGGTAAAATAGATTTGTTTGATGTTGGAACAGTTTATATTTTTTAAACTCATTACTATACTCTGTTGTGGGTGGTACCATGGTTGCGGAGGGAGGGCTGGACTTTGACCCACTAGTTGGGGAGCAGTTTCTGTGAGATTGTAGTCAAACTCTAAATCCTGCAGATGGCAGAATGAACACAACACTGAGGTAAACAGAGGTCTGTCCTCTAGTACCCTAAGTAACTGTACAAAAGGTTACTGACCTGAACAACAGCCAGTAGATGATGTTCTCTCAGTCGCAGTTTACCTTGGAGTGGAGGAAGGCCTGTGTAATAATCAGTTCATTGATTCTCTGCTCCTCCATCTTCTGTGATAGTGTGATTAGTCTTGGAGATTCCCAAGTTGATCCTTGATCTCTGTTCAATCACAGACCAATGGTCTATCTCTGTAAAAGCAGTTATTATTGTCCATCCCATAGACTGCGTATGTTTGAAGGCCAAGGGTGAGCAATACTTGAGTATTTAGCATATTTATTGTATTCTTGAATATTATTGAAATTGAATATTTGTAGTCTTAGTTCCAAGAACAAATGTGTATATATATATTCCTTACATTTTTATTTAGACCTTCAAAGTACTCATTACAATTCGCTCCTTCTCTCATCCAGCCAATGACTGGATGCTAAACTGAGCAAATTTAGTTGCTATATAGTGTACAATCAACTTCATCAACGTAGAAAAACTATCATGAATCATGCCAGTTTGTCCTTAGCCGTGATCTCATGCTACACATTTTACCAATATAGCTGTCTGTGTGTTTTTGAATATATACATACATCCGGACTGCAGTATAGAACTTGAGGATGAGCATCCCCAGCGTTACCTCAGTAAAATGTTTCAATATGCTGGATTAGGCAAATACTCACATAAAATGAGGGATCTCCTTTTCCTCCATGGTGGACTCTTCTGCTTTGAAAAAACATGTGGTCAGTCTAACTAATTAGCTAATATTAACTGGCTATATTTAATGAAGGTAGTCTGTTTTTGTGTGTGTGTTTTTTTGTTGTTGTTGTTTTTAGTATTTTTTTTGCTAATGTCAGGTTAGAATAGCACAGTTTCCAGTAGCCAACTGCAAATTCTTGCAAATTTACAAAACATTTTTTTTCTCATTTAAGTAACCAAAGTTACTTTTCACATGAAATCATGACACAAACTTAATTTCATCAGTTAAAAATATTTACTTTTTAATACTTTAAACAGTAGCTTCTTGTTGTTTTTTTTTGTTGTTGTAGTTTTTTTTGACTGTATACTTCCACCTTTAATTGAGTTGGATATTTACACGTGATCTATACTTTCACTTAAGTATAATTTCTCAGTACTTTGTCCACCCCTGGTAACAGCCTGGGAAAACCTTTCACATGGTAATATTTTGGCATTTTCAAGTACTATGGGTTTTCTCTTTTACACGTACCTCAACCACAAGTTCCAGTATTTCAAACTGAAAAAGGAGAAAACTGCATTCAAATAGTCCAGTTCGACTGCAGTGTCTGTGCATCCCAGTCTATTTAATGGCCAATATCTGATTACAAACTAGATCAGTGCCAACCCATCACAGTGCACAATTGCACACACATTCACAATCTATGGAAAATTTGGCAATGCCAATCAGCCTACAATGCATGTCTTTGGTCTGGGGGAGGAAGCCTGAGTACCTGGAGGAATCCGTCAAAGCATGGGGAGAACATGCAAGCTGCGCACACACAGGGAAGAGGTGCGCTTTGAACGCCTTACCCTGGAGGCGTGAGTCAAAAGTGCTAACCACTAAGTCACCGTGCTCCCCATGGAACATCATTTGTTCTTGCTTTCGATTAGAAGTAAGTCTGTTGAATGGACATGCACAGTTGTGTACAGATCACATGCTGTGATTCCATGCAGTATTTCTGTCTGCCTCCTTCTGTAATCTTGTGCCGAGTCCCCTGGGATAGGCGCCATGTTCTCTGCGACCCTGTGTAGGATAAGCAGTACAGAAAATGGATGGCTAGATGGAGGAGCATATAAATTCTGCCATAGTCAGACAACTTCTCCACAGTCATTATCCTTTTCTAAGAAAGTGTCTGAGGCAGCACATCATGTTTGTGCCCTCAACAAAAACAAGTCATTACCCAACGTTTAGCTGTAAGCTGTGGTGTTTTCTCTTCACATTGCTCATAAAAGATATTATTCCAGACTGTCTGGGATCTTGTTTTTTGTCTCAAAACATTTAACCAATATGTGAATGAGTGTTGTTAGCTATTGTTAGTATGAGTTATTCTATATGGCAAAAGTTTGTGGACACCTGACCATCACACCCCATATGTGCTTCCTGAACATCCCATTCCAGATGTATCCCCCTCTGTTTTATGATAACCTCCACTCTTCTGGGAATGCTTTCCACAAGATTTTGGAGTGTGGCTATGGGGATTTGCCCATTCAGCCACGAGAGCATTAGTGAGATCGGGCACTGTTGGGTGAGGAGGCCTGGAACGTAGCTGGCATTCCAGTTCATCCAAAAGGTGTTCAGTGGAGTTGCAGGCTCTCTTAATTTATCTGACTAGTTAAGGTTGATGTGTGTAGTGCAGCAGGATTCGGAATGAGTAATGTGCACTGAAGTTACAACATTGAGGTGTGTCACATCACATTTTGTTTAAATATAATAACCAAATAAAAACTTGTGTTTTGCTAAAGACAATAGCTAGTAGCATGTTTCTTTCTTAAGAGAAGAAACAAACAAACAAACAAACAAAAAAACAGCGCCTACTTGTTCGCTAGACAACTAGGAAGAAAAAAGGAATCACCTGAAAATAGAATAGCCTGGGCTAGTCAAACACCTAACCCAGTATGACTCAAAAAGATTGTACACCTGCACCTTATAAAGCTGCATTAGTCACTTTTATTTTGGAACTTAATTTTTCCTGCCAATATTGCTGTTATACTTATTGCCGCTACACTACAAATAGTTTACAGTTTAAAGCTCATGTTCTGTGTATTTATTGTCCTGTGTATCTTTTTTCTCTTCTGTGTATTTATTGCGTACTGTTCTGTGTTGCACCATGGGCCTGGAGAAACGACATTTCATTCAGATGTATACTAGCTATATAGAAGAATGACAAATAAAAACCACTTGACATACCTTGAAAATGTAATATTCTTGTCCTGGATTCCTGTAAACCACTTTATATAGCAGCTTTATTAGCTTGTGTCCACACTTACTGTCATTATTTCTAGGTGAAATTTGTAGGCATTTAATCTCACCAGATATGATTAGGGTGTTTGTTAGGTGTGTCAGGAGCAACATGCTTAATATCCTCTTTATTCAACACACCATTCAGTTGCCATTGTAGGTGTACAATTAGAGACTAGCTCATTTTGTCCATGAAGAGTTCGTGTTAATTGTCCTCTAGCCAGAAGAGCAGTGAGTAGTGCCGCTACCGTGCAGCTGCAGAGTCCCTGGTTTGATTCTGAGCTCTGGTTACTGTCTGTGTTATATTTTATATGTTCTCCCCATATCTACATGGATTTCGTTTGGGATCTCCAGTTTCTTTCCACCTCTTAAAAACATGCTAAGTGGATTGGTTGTGCTAAATCAGGCCACCAAGGCAGTGGTAGCTCATGGCTCTGGATTACTGATCAGAAGGTTGGGGGTTCAACCCCCAACACTACCAAGCTACCTCTGTTGGGTCCTTGAGCAAGGCCCTTAAATCTGTTTGCTCAATTGGCACCATGTCATGGCTGACCCTGCGCTCTAACCCAAGCATCCTAACAAGCTGTGATAATTTCACTGTACTGTAATGTATATGTGACAAATAAAGGCTTCTTCTTCTAAAAATCTCCCCTAGGTGTCAATGTAGTGTGCAAGGTGCCCTGCAATGGACTGGCATCACATTCAGTATTTGTATTTCTGCCTAATACTCAGTGCTCGTGGGATATGCGTCGGATCGACCTGACCCTGAGCGACATAAAACGCGTACTGAAGATGAATAAATGAATTAATGTCCACTAACCCAGTGTTTAATTCCGACCGCAGAACTGCTATTTGCCAGATTTCTTTTGGTTGGCATTCAGAAATAACCCGCATATACGAGCCATGTGTTTCAACATTTGAACTGTTCTAATATATATATGTTTTAAATGTAGAAAATTGTTGTGATGTATGCATAGTGGCCAGCTTCCAGTCAGCTGATAAAAGATCAGTCCACAGGAAATTCCATGGGAAAATCATGGTCCTAAAAACACTGGCTATAGGACGCAAATGAAACTACATGACCCCGCCCCCCCCCCTCCCCCCCGAAAGAAAATGCAAAGATTCTATAAGATTAGATGAGAAACAATTTTTAAGGTGTGTTGTCTTTTCCAAATGCTTGAGTCATCCATCCATCCGTCTTCTATACCGCTTTCAGGGTCACGGGGATCCTGGAGCCTATCCTGGGGAACATTGGGCACAAGACGGGGTACACCCTGGACATGGTGCCAATCCATCGCAGGGTACACTCACATACACATTCACACACTACGGGCACTTTGGACATGCCAATCAGCCATGTCTTTGGACTGGGGGAGGAAACCAGAGTACTGGTACCGAGTACTCTGGAGTACCCGGAGGAAACCCCCGCAGCACGGGGAGAACATGCAAACTCTGCACACACAGGGCCACGGTGGGAATCGAACCCCAAACCCTGTGAGGCGAACGTGCTAAGAACTAAGCCACCAAAACGAGCTGCTATATAGAATCCATTCTGATAAGCATTTTCGATGGTTATTTATTTTCAAGTGTCCATAATGTATAATTTCTGTGGTAGGGGTACTAAAACATTTAAAGATTAAATTTTTTTTTTATCACATACTCAATTATATATAGTATATAACTAGCAGTGAAATGAAAAGCAAAAAAGGGTACTTGTCTATTAGACAATGTAAAATGTTCCTGCCATACTTGCTCTGTTTCAATTCACATCTATGTAATAGTGCTTTTTATTTACAAATCCAATGTGGTACCTTAGAATATCTACTTGCTTTGAACAAAACACTGCAGAATTCTCACAAAATACAAAATAATATTCATGAGTTACTTGTCTGTGGTACAAGAAGTTAAAAATACATCTACCATGAAAGTTCCCCCCCCCCCATTTTTCTAAATGTATATTCAGTCTTCTCTACTGATTCCATAATCATCAACGTACCAAGAGGTCGCTACACCTTTTCCCGCCATGACACACTTGTGACTGTGTAGGAGGGGCAATAGGTGTATTCACAGATGATGTAACACTTTAGATTCTTTCCCACAATTTAATGAAAGTATTTTGTTGACCTGATTTATTTCGATCACACCCCAATAGTTCACATGGAAAGGTTCACAAACTGTCACCGAGAAAATTTACACTGTGATCACTCATGGAAACCAACTTTTTTTCATTATTCGAAATCAAAGAGCTTAACCGAATGAGCCTTAAGGGCAGGGCACAGAGGAAATGATGTGTGGCATTCAAGTGTGTGTCATCATTAACAAGATCCTCACTCATTATATAAACCCATAGTATTTTCATTCAAGATTTCAGTTAGAGCCTTAAGCAATTAGTCATTAATGAGTACACATCCTCAATAGAATAATCTTTTAGGCTAATTTGGGCACTATTTGAGAATGACTTCAGCAGTTTTTCATAAGAGAGCCTAGTCATGCTTGTCTACACTGCTGAATTGCATAGTCAGATACTTTTGTTCATGATGCAATTAATTACTTCATGTTAAGAAGTTCATGAATTTATGTATACTTATATTTATTTATCAAAGCGCTCAGCTTAAAAATATGAAAGTACTGAGTGTTACTGTAAAACATGACTTTGTAAGTAAGCATGAGTCACAGGATGTAAACCATGAGGCGCAGGCTGGAATGGAGGAGGAAGCAGCCTCAATGTTCGCCAGTACAAACTCCTGCCAATGATCTGGGTGGAAATGTGCAGCTCTGAAATCCACAGGCGTCCCGGCCACTGCTTCCGCGCTTACACCAGATCCACACATGACTAAGCACTCCTTCACACACATTGCTTTATCTGCCTGCCCTGACTGTGATTAATGATGAAAATATTCAGAAAAGAAATTAAATGAAAAGAAAAAGAAGGCTAGTTATGTTGTTGGCCAGTATGATTTACAGTACAGTAGTACAATTTATTACTTACTATGTAATTATTTTGAATACTATTTTATTAAGAGCCTATTAAGGCTCTGGGGTACTGATCGGTAGGTCAGGGGTTCAAGCCCCAGCACTGCCAAGCTACCACTGTTGGACCCTTGAGCAAGGCCCTCAACCCTCTCTGCTCTAGGGGCACTGTATCGTGGCTGACCCTGCGCTCTGACCCCAGCTTCCTCACAGGCTGGGCTATGCGAAGAAAACAATTTCACTGTGCTCTACTGTATATGTGACCAATAAAGACTCATATATATATATATATATATATATATATATATATATATATATATATATATATATATATATACATACATATATATATATATATATATATATACATACATATATATATATATATATATACAGTCTCTCACAAAAGTGAGTACACCCCTCACATTTTTGTAAATATTTGATTATATCTTTTAATGTGACAACACTGAAGAAATGACACTTTGCTACAGTTACATTTTCACTTAGGGGTGTACTCACTTTTGTTGCCAGCGGTTTAGACATTAATGGCTGTGTGTTGAGTTATTTTGAAGGGACAGCAAATTTACACTGTTACACAAGCTGTACACTCACTACTTTACATTGTAGTAAAGTGTCATTTCTTCAGTGTTGTCACATGAAAAGATATAATCAAATATTTACAAAAATGTGAGGGGTGTACTCACTCTTGTGAGATACTGTATATGTATGTATGTATGTATATATATATAAATAATATACCTGTAATTAAGCTATTACTATATAAATGTATACATACATCAGTATAAACCTCTGATTTGTTTTGCAGCCAGAACTACTGTCTGAGCTGCTGCTGTAGAAAATTAATCAACACTTTCTGACCAATCAGACACATTTACTGTGCCAGGTTTGGACAATATTTATTTATTTATTTACTTACTTATTATGATTATAATGATTACTATAGCAAAGGTATTTAGACACCTGACCATGACAGCCATTCACTCGTATGTGCTTGTTGAACATACTATTTCAACATGGAGTTGCCCCATCTTTGCTGTTATAATAACCTCCACTAGTCTGAAAGGCTTTCCACTAGATTTTGGAGCGTGGCTGTGGGGATTTGTGCTCATTCAGCCACAACAGCATTAGTGAGGTTGGGCAGTGATGGGCGAGGCGAACTGGCATGTAGTCAATGTTCCAGTTCTTCCAAAAGGTGTTCAGTGGGGTTGAGGTCCGACTAGAATTCTTCCACTCCGACCTTCATGCTCCTTCAACTTTGTGGTAAACATCTGGGGAAGGCCCAGTTTTGGGTCTCATAGTCAGGCGTCCACATACTTTTGGCCATATAGTGTATGTTAAGCTATTAGTGGTGAAAAAATTTGTATATAGTTTCTGAATGTTCTCTAATTGCTTGCACGTGGATCCTTTATCATTAC
Organism: Ictalurus furcatus; assembly: GCF_023375685.1. NCBI lineage: Eukaryota > Metazoa > Chordata > Actinopteri > Siluriformes > Ictaluridae > Ictalurus > Ictalurus furcatus. The sequence goes on along the minus strand of NC_071269.1, from coordinate 16,290,687 downwards.
AACAGCCTCCAACCAGACCAGTTTCATATCTTGAACTTTTGTATCTTCTAAGTTGTAATACATACCCCTTGCCTTCAGCTGTTTTTCTCTCTGGCCATACCTGTGCAGTAATCCTGAAACTGCAGATAAATCAAGCAGCAATACTGTATCTTTATTGTAGTTTATTTTTAATGATTATACAGAATAATGTTCATTGCTTAACATATTACATTTGAAATTCATGAACCCCTTTTTGGGCCAGTGTTCACAAAGTGATTTTGTGAAGTTCTTTTCTGGCTAATTGTCTATTGTTAAGCTTTTAAATCTAACCAATTAGAAAACATTATCCATTATCCAAGTTGTAATTTACTGTATATTTTTAGAAAGCTCCACACACAACAGTATCTACTCACTAGTCTCCATACTGTGCTCAGCATGTCACTCTTTTGTACCGCTTCTGTCTTTTATGCTCAGACCCCGTCCCCTTAGAGAAAAAAAAATCAATCTTGGAGTAGATTAATGTGCTGGCCTTTTCTACACAATCCGCTGCGGAAGGAACCCTGCTGGCTGCGCAAACCTCATGCCCTTTCTGTAGCCTGGAACTGTGGGTAATTGAGTTGCCCATCCTTCTATTGCTGTATCCCAGGCAAACAGCCTTAATTATGCCTTTCTTTTCCAAGCCCCCACCTAACTGCCTTTCATAGTCGCTGCTTGCCATGAAGTCATTTGTTTTCAACCCTGAATCACTTTAATCCCTGCTACTTCCTCGCCCACTAATTTAGTTGAATGACTTTGTTGCATCCTGGGAAATTCTATGTGCCTTAAGGATAGACTTGCTTGTGTTTCCTTACTTTAAGTAAAAATGTGTGACTTTATTTATTATCTGTATAATCTAAACTGTTACTCAAAGTGGAAGTATTGTGTTTTGTGTGGTTGTTTATCCCCTTAAAACATTAGGATTTTATTAAAATGTATATTATCTATATGTTCAGTCACTCTAATTGTGTTTGTATTATTTGGGTGGGGGGAATGTCTGCCCAGTGTATAAATATAAAATGTGGACAAAATAGAAATAAACTGTTGTTTGCTGCTTTGGGAGACATCTTTTTTTTAGTAATCCTGAAATAGCTTTGCAATTCATAATGTATTATTTTTCATAATAAATTCACAATAAATTATGAATTCATATAAAATAGTTGCTTTTTTATGAAAGAGACTATTGCATCACTATATGTGATTGATCTTCAGGTTTAAGGTACACCACATAAATGCCTCTGTTTATAAATCAATTTAAAAATTAATCACACAGCTAGTTTACAGAACTTCTTCCAGATGAGCTAAATAACATCGCGGCCATTTGCATCTGATTGCATATTCATTTGTCTTGTGTGTGTGTGTGTGTGTGTGTGTTAGTGTGTCTGTGTGTGTGTCTGTTCATGTCAAAGCCTTTCTCATCTTGTGGTGCCATGAAGTGAAAGGACCAACCAGTGTTTGTGTGTCGCCCAACCCTTGAGTCCTGATTGGTGCAGTTGGTTACAAAGGAACTGACTCAGTGGAAAAAAGCAGTGGGTGTCTTGAGGCATCACAGCCTATTAGAGCAATAAAAGCCAAAGCTACTCAACAGCCCAGTCAGGTTCCACCAGCTAAACTCAATCATGCAATGAAGGACTGAAGGAGGGTTTGCACAAATGTCTACAAATCACATACTGACTATTCATTCAACCAATCAGTTGATGGTCAAACAGCAGAAGAATGAGAGGGATTTTGTTGAAGATAAAGAAGACTTCTAATAAACTGCGCCATATATATATATATATTGGCAGACACCTTTTTCCAAACTGGTTTACAAGTGAACAACAATGAAATACAAGCTTTTGGCTGTTAAAACAGCGATACAAATACTGCACTAACTTACCAGGAAACAATGAGTGCCACAACTAAACACATATACCAACACACTCAGACACAGAATCATTACACACACACACACACAAAGTGACTCTGTATGTGTGAGTGCTTGTGTCTGTGTGAGTATATTGGGGTATAATAATAATAATAATAATAATAATAATAATTTAAAGGATTAAAAGTACAAACAAAGTATCATAAAGGCATATTAATGAAACAATCTAAAATCACGAATGCATTGACTATTTCATAAGAAAAAAATATATTATATATTATATATAATATATAAACAAATACCCTTTAATTTGGATTTAAAACACATACAGCTAGCAATCCTCGTGGCTAATGATGGTTGGGATTAACAGCAGGCCTACTCTAGCTGAGCAAAGCACTTGGGATGAGTTATTTACAGCTTCAAGAAATCAGTAGAGTTCAGCAGGACTTCACAGCCAGTGTGGACTTAACAGGTAAAATAAATAAAATAAAATCTTATATAAAATAGAATTGTGTATCAACAGTATAAAAGTGAAAGCCAAAATTATGTTTGCATATTTAATGTCCAAGTATAATTATTTTTAAAATTCTAATTTATTTATTTATTTATTTATTTATTTATTTATTATTGTTGAGTTGGCAGTGTGTTTTGGATCATTTTCTTGCTGCATGATGAAGTTCCTCCCGGTTAATTTGGATGCATTTCTCTGTAAATTGGCACACAAAATGTTCCTGAAAACTTTTGAATTCATTCTGCTGTTACCATCATGAGTTACATCATCAATAAAGATTAGTGAGCCCATTCCAGAAGCAGCCATGCAAGCCCAAGCCATGACACTACCTCCACCATGTTTCACAGATTGTATGGTTGCATGTTTTGGATGATGAGCAGATCCTTTCTTTCTCCATATTTTGACCTTTCCATCACTTTGGTAGAGGTTAATTTTGGTTCCAGAGCTTTTGTGGCTCATCTCTGTATTTCCTTTTGAACTCCAAGTCTTCTTCAAATGGTGGATTGTGATACCTTCATCCCTCCCCTGTGGAGGTTATTGGCGATGTACTGACTGTTAGTTTTAGGTTTTCCTTCACAGCTCTCAAAATGTTTCTGCAACAAGCTGTTGTTGTTTTCCTTGGCCGACCCATTCGGTGTCTGTTGCTCAGTACATCAGTGGTTTCTTTCTTTTTCAGGACATTCCAAATTGTTGTAGTGGTTATGTTCACTGTTTGTGCAATGTCTCTGATTTTTTCCCTCATGTCTTCAGTCTACAGCAAAAGCAAATGAATTGGCATTGCCATTCCAATAGTTTCAGAGGGGAGTATATAATATAGTAGTGTAATATAGTAATATAGTAGTATAATAGTAGTGCTGATTCTATATTATGATGATTCAGCAATCCATACATGCTTGTTATTCACACTTAGAAAAGAGCAGAGCATTTGGATAACAGCTTTCGCCACATTCTTTGATAGAAAAGGGTGTGTTGGACATTAAATAAATAAATAAATAAATAATAGCTATATTTAAAAACTTGTTTTTTAAAAACTGAATGATGAATTAATTATATTTAGTAAGCTCTCCCCAATCTCTGATAATAATTCCAGATGTGACATTTGTGTGTGTGTTTAATTGCAGGTCTCGCTTTGTGTGTGAGTTTTTCATTGTGACTCTTATGATCCATGCCTTCACTTGTGAACCATATATAAAAACTATATTACATATGTGAAATCATTTGTACTCCTATACAGTTGTGCTGATATTTCCAGATTTGCCTTGAGGAGAAAAGGGATCCCTGGGCACCTCAGAAGAAAGGAACAGCTTGACTCATATGGTTTTTGTATTTGTTCAGATTTGTGTCATGAAATAGCAATCATACGAAGAGTTTACTGCAAAAAACATTTGTGGTTTTTCGGCTGTTGATCTACCACTACCTAGAATCACTCAATTCTGACCACAGACCGTGTCCGTCCAAGAGAGGCTCAATATTTTAGATTTGATGTGTCATCTGCTGATTTTAATGTCGCTGTAACTCCTGTTGGACGGTAAATATTCCTGACATTCCCGCCTTTGCAGAAAGCAGGACACATCTGAAAGAAAACCTACATTGCTGATATTAATGCTACAATTAATTTGCGTTTGTCACTGAGAAATTAATTGCATTTCTTATGCGAGAATTAGCATAAGAAAATCAGTGCTTCTCTAACCTGAAATACATTATGTCAAATGTATGTATTTTTTCCATGATAAATGGCTAACATTGTGTCTTTGACAGCAATTCAAGAAAGTTGTTGATATATGATTCGTGGCACTAGCAGCTGTGTGTGGGACAGAGGCCCATGGACAGGAAATGAGTTGACCCTCCAAATGGGAGTTTGGCCCACCACAGCATAACCCCCACAGCTCCCAGGCTTGCTGAACTATTGTCCCTGTCTCCTGGGACAAGAGGCAACAAATCATGGAGCTTAGAAGGAAATGTTTATGCTTCTTGACTATGACATATACTTTCATCTTTCAGGCACACATTATGCCTCTTTTTGTTCAATATTACCTTTGATTCTTCATATAAAATTCAAATATATATCTGTGTGTGAGATCTGGTTGAACTTATCTTAAGAATAATGAATACGCTTTCATTTTATTTTGCTAGAAAGCCTAATGATACATTGCTATGTCTCTTTACCAACTTGTAATTCCTACAGTTTATTTCTGTGATCTCTTCTGGAACTTTGAACACTGACTCTTTCAATATTGACAGTTACACTGTACAGTGCTTTATTACCATCTTATGTTTCATTACTGTTTTTATACGTACACTCACAAGGAATTTGGTCACCCCATATACAGACTGACATACCGAGCTTAGTGTTCTCAGTGGTTTTGCTTTCAGTGTTTCTGCTGTAATGAGAAGCCCAGTCACTGGAACCCGACCAGCTCGTGACCAGGCTGAAAACTAAAACATACACTGCGTCAACAGGACATGAATTGCAGATTTGGTGAAAGCACGTAATCTTCCACAGAGCTGCCCCTCACTCCTGCTTTCCTACGCCCACATGCAGTGACAAAACTGCTCAGCTCAACATTCTCCTGCTACGCACAGCTGCTGAAAAGGATTGATTAAAGTAATAATTACAAGGACAGAAAAAGCACCCAAAGCAATTTAGAACCTATTATGAGTTTACTAAGCCAGGGAAAAATACAGATTATATACTTGTGGATATGTTGTTGTTTCAAAAG